>NW_024742902.1:0-30969 GCF_018991925.1 Homarus americanus
CTCATTATGCTTCGTTCAGTTACGTATTGCTACCTTATTTCATCTCCCCACCTTGCTCACCCCATGTTCACCCCCTGTATTCACCCCCATGTTCACCCCCCACCTTGTTCACCTCCCCACTTTGTTCACCTCCCCACCTTGTTCACCCCCCACCTTGTTCTCCCCCCATCTTGTTCACTTTACCTTGTTCACCCCACCTTGTTCACCTCCCCACTTTGTTCACCTCCCTTGTTCACCCCCACCTTGTTCACCTCCACCTTTTTCACCCCACACCTTGTTTCACCTTTTGTTCACCTCCACCTTGTTTTACTTTACCTTGTTCACCTCCCCCACTTTGTTCCTCCCCTTTACCTTTCACCTCCCCACCTTGTTCACCTCCCCCACCTTGTCCCTCCCCACCTTGTTCACCCCTTTTCCTCCTCCCACCTTGTTCCACCCCCACCTTGTTCACCTCCCCACCTTGTTCACCCCCCTTGTTCCACCTCCCCACTGTTTCCTTATTTCACCCCCAGCCCTTAGCAGCAGCGTCTCTGTGGCTCATAACGTGTCTTCTGTTGTTGTAATGATAATGTTGTTGCTGGCCGCCATAATAATAATATCGTAGTGATAAATAATTGATGTTATTAAATGTTACTGCTACTACTCTACTTTATTGACTACTGCGACTACTGCTATCTACTGCATTACTGCTACTAATGAGTGAGCGGTAGCAGTAGTAGTATGTGTAATTCAGGACATGACCTCTCGAGCCATGACACTCTCAGATATAACACTGGTGTAGCTAAACAGTCAACCTTGCATGTGTGTGTGTGTGTGTGTGTGTGTGTGTGTGTGTGTGTGTGTTTGTGTGTGTGTGTGTGTGTGTGTGTGTGTGTGTGTGTGTACGCCTCACTCGAAGGGGTACCCGCTTGCAACTAATGGTCAATATCTGGTCGATGGCTGTCTGGTCCTACGACACCTGACCAGGGTCTAGGAAGAGAGAGAGAGCGAGGCAGGGAGATAAAAGTGAAAACACTTGAGAGGGAGGGGATAGCGAGAAAGAAGATAAAAGAGAAAAGAATGAAAGAAAAGAAAGAGATGGAAATGTATAGAGAGAGGAAGGGGAAAGGAAAAAGACAAAAGTGAAAAATAGACAGGCAGAAAGGGTGGAGACAGACACACACACACAGACAGACAAAACATGGTACACAGATCGTGCCAGCGAAATCTCAGTGTGGTAAAGTCCCTTCCCTTCCTTCCCTCCTTCCCTCCTCCTTCCTCCCTCCCTCCTTCCTCTCCCTCCTTCCCTTCCTCTCCTCCTTCCCTCCCTCCTCCTTCCTCCTCCCCCACAAGATGCCACAGCAGTCAGTCAATAGATACGACACCAGATATGTTGCCGAGATTGAATCTGTACTGATCTTCCCTAACGGACGATGATCAGCTTTAACGGACGATGATCAGCTTTAACGGACGATGATCAGCTTTAACGGACGATGATCAGCTTTAACGGACGATGATCAGCTTTAACGTACTACGACCAGCTTTAAACGCACGATAGAAAAACAAAAAAAAACAACGCATGTGTCTGGTGTTCACTCGAGGAGGACATATTACAACGGTCAAGGAGTAGGTTGAAGGATGACCTCAACCAAGTGTCCCGCTCTTAGGTCACACACAGGTGAGGTAGGTCATGGTAGGTCGTTATGCTGAAAGGGTAGGGGTTTAGACAGGTCGAATGAGGTCAGTGTGTTGACAATGTTTTTCCGTGATGGGTTAAAAGGTGTGAGGGGGGAGAGGGAGGGGAGAGGGGAGGGGGAGAGGGAGGGGAGAGGGAGGAGGAGAGGGGAGGAGAGAGAATGGTTTGAGGGTGAAAGTGAAGTGGCGGGGAGGGAGAGAGGGAACGAGGGGAGGGTAGAAAGGGAGGAGAGAGGGACCTGCAGGAGAAAGAGGCAGGGGGGGAGGGGTGGGAGAGAGAGAGAGAGGGTGAGGTATGAGTGGTGCGAGAGGGGAAGGGCTGGTAGGGGGGAGATGGGGCTGGTGGGGGGGAAGTGGGGCTGGTGGGGGGGGGGGAGAGGGGCAGGGGGAGGCACAGGGGGGGGGAGGGCTGGTGGGTGGGGAGAGGGGACTGGTGGGTGGGGGAGGTGGGGCTGGTGGGTGGGGGAGGGGTGGGCCAGGGGGAGGTGGGGGCTGGTGGGGGAGGTGGGGCTGGTGAGGGGGGGAGGTGGGGCTGGTGGGTTGGGGAGGTGGGGCTGGTGGGTTGGGGAGGTGGGGCTGGTGGGGAGTGGGGAAAAGTAAGCCTGGTAGGAGTGAGAGAAAGGCGTGAGGAGAGAGAGGGACTTAGGAAAGAAAGGAACTGTGAGGTAGGAGGTCACCAAGTAGCCTGACAGTCCACATTACACCCCTCCTCCCCCCCTCCCCCCACCCCCCGTTGCAACACCCCCAAGAGTATCAGGTGACCATCTGGACCAGGTAAGAGAGGAGGGAGGAGGGAGAGGCCAACACCCTTCACCCCCTCACCTTCTCTACCTAGACAACACCTCACGTAGAAGATCATGTCTCATTAAATGTTAGTCTTTCACCATCATTAACGGGAAGATCATAAAAGGCAGAAGAATGATTTGTTTTAATTACTGAGGTACAAACAGGTGAGAACTTTATAAATAATCTGGTTTTTAATGACGAGGTGACAATTGGTAGTAAAAGATATTTCCTACATAAGAGATATTCTCCCTGGTATATATCTACAGTGTTAAGTTCTCACATCTATGTATACCTTATACCATATACTAATGAAGAAACTATAATCATCAATTTCTACCTTAAAAACATATATATAATTTTGTTTTACTTCAACGCTCCGATAAATAAATAAATAAATAAAAAATGCTAGACTTGTAACCAGCAGCAAATCTTGGAGCCAGACGGGACAGTTCCACACTCTGCTCGAAACACTGAAACATTTTAGAACGAAACAATTGCAGTGTGTTGGAGTGATGGGACGCGGTGCACTCTTTTATTTTCTTCTTTTTTTCTCTCTTTTCTTTCTTTTTTTGAAGAGAAAGAGAAAGTGAAAGAAGATTAGAGGATGAAAGGGTTTAATTGCTGGTGAAACTGAACCCCCTTGTTACTAACTAGCTAAGATAATAGTGTGGTGTTATTATACATTGAGCTAGTTATTGTAGGTGATTATTTTTTGGAGTTATTTTATAGACACCGACACTACATAGTTTACCTTGGCACTACACCTGTTCACTCTATCCCAATATACAGGTATTTTGAAGGTTAGATTTCATTTTCTAACGCCCCCCCCCTCTCCTTCTACCACCCCCTTCTCTCCCCTCCCACACCCCCTCTCCCCCAGCTCGTTCACCGGGTTCAATGGTTCAAATCCTCTTCCTATTTCGACCAGTATCTTTCCGGGGTTCAACTTTAACTCAACCAAAAGGGATATGTGTGTGTGTGTGTGTGTGTGTGTGTGTGTGTGTGTGTGTGTGTGAAGAGAGTTATTATACATATAGCTCCCCGTCTTATAGGCCCTGAGATATATAATCCCAGAGTTATAAACAAATATAAGGGGGAACTTGTGTCTATAATCCAATATAATTATAGTTATTTGTCTTGTGACCTGAGATATAATTATGTTCAGGGGAAGGAAGGCCACAAGGTTATCAGTGTGGCCATTTGGGGGTATAGCGTGGCCATGTGGGGGTTTAGCGTGGCCATGTGAGGGTTTAGTGTGCCCATGTGGGGGTTAATGTGGCCATGTGGGGGTTAATATGGAAATGTGGGAGTTTAGTGTAGCCATGTGGGGATTAATGTGGCTATGTGTGGGTTAATGTAGCCATGTAGGGGTTTAATGTGGCCATATGAAGATTAATGTGGCCATATGAGGTGAGGAAGGGTGATGGATATAATTCCTATCGTATAAGAATATGGACATATGAACACTGTGGCCATAAAAAGAACCACAATATACGAGTGGCCATAATAAAGGTATGGCCATGGATATACTCTCACATATAGAAGTATGGCCATCGGGATAAGCATAACAAAGGGAATCTCATTAAAACAACCACATGGCCACAATGAAGGTAAAGCCATGATAATTTGGCCATAGAGAAACATGGTGGGGGAGGGGTTAGGGTGTGAAAGAAGGAAGTAGGTAGAGAGGAAGGAAGGAAGGATGGTAGGTAGGTAGAGAGGAGGAAGGAAGGAAGGTAGGTAGAGGAAGGAAGTAAGGAGGGTAGGTAGGTAGAGAGGAAGGAAGGTAGGTATAGAGGAAGGAAGGAAGGAGGGTAGGTAGGTAGAGAGGAGGAAGAAGAAGGAAGGTAGAGAGGAGGAAGGAAGGAAGGTAGAGAGAGGAGGAAGGAAGGAAGGTAGGTGGTGAAAGGAAGGAAGGAAGGAAGGGGGGTAGGTAGAGAGGAGGAAGGAAGGGAAGGAAGCAGTGAGGAAGGAAGGTAGGTATAGAGAAGGAAGGAAGGAAGGAAGGAAGGGGGGTAGAGAGGAAGAAGGAAGGTAGAGAGGAAGGAAGGAAGGTAGAGAGGAAGGAAGGAAGGAAGGTAGGTAGAGAGGAAGGAAGGAAGGAAGGAAGGAAGGGGGGTAGAGAGGAAGGAAGGAAGGTAGAGAAGGAAGGAAGGTAGAGAGGAAGGAAGGAAGGAAGGTAGGTAGAAAGGAAGGAAGGAAGGAAGGAAGGAAGGGGGGTAGAGAGGAAGGAAGGAAGGTAGAGAGGAAGGAAGGAAGGTAGAGAGGAAGGAAGGAAGGAAGGTAGGTAGAGAGGAAGGAAGGAAGGAAGAGATAGTCCAGAGGGTAAGGTTTAATAACTACTCACAAGGCCTATAGTAGTAGTCTGAATTGGTCGTTAGCGTCTTGGGCAGTTAGTGATGATGGTTATGTCTAAAGCTCACGAGAAGGCATTTTAGTGAATAAATTATGGGTTATGGCTGAAGGCTTTCTGTTCTATGGCTGATGTTTAATAAAATATAAGCAGCCACGAACCATGTCTTCCATTATGAAAATTAAGAAGAGGAAAAAAATGATTTGTAGGCCTACGGGGGGAGTTTAGGCCTATTATTAGGTGGTATTTCCTATGTAGAGTTTTGTAATAATTCGTATCATTAATAATAATATAACTTAATGTAACTAGACCTAACCTAAACTAGTCTAACTTCACTTAATTAAACCTAACCTAACCTAACCTAACCTAACCAAACTTAACCAAATATAACTTATAACACAAAATAACTAAACAAAACATATTGTTGTATAACCTAACCTAACCAATATGACCCCAGTTATAATAGACCCCAGTTTTAATGAGACCCCGGTACTATTAGACCCCAGTTCTAATAGACCCCAGTTTTAATGAGACCCCGGTACTATTAGACCCCAGTTCTAATAGGCTACATCATTACGGATAAAAAAATAGGACTGAGGCCCTATTAGAATTAGAACCTATTAAAACTGCCACTATTGGAATTAGACCCCTATTACTATTAACACTAAAACATGGGCCCAACTAGCTCTTGTGCCCATTACGACTGAGACCCGACTAACGAGACACACTTGACCCCCAACCATACTCAAGGCCAACAGGTAATTAGTGGTTATGGTAACGAGCAGTAGACACGGTAAGATATTAAATAAATAAATAAATATGACCCAAGACTGTGGTGGAAGGTTTGACCCATGGCTCCACACATCGCCTACCTATTGATGAAGGGGGAAGAGAGGTAAAGAGACTGAGTAAATAATGTGTATATCTGCTAATGGTAAATGTATGTAGAGCGAGAGAGAGTTACTTTGGGTTAGATACATACAGACACATACACACACACACACACACACACACACACACACACACACACACACACACACACACACACATACATATACAGTACACACACACACACACATGCATACTACATCTCAAACCTCCAGTCAAAATATGCCTCAGTCAAAATGTGGGTAATGCCATTCTCTCTCTCTCTCTCTCTCTCTCTCTCTTTACACACCGATCCTCAGGTAGAACATATTAAATCACTCCTTGTATAATTATTCCCTCGTATAGTTAATAGCGAGTGAATTACAGAATCAGGAAGGTTAGGTTTAGGGTTAGGTTAGGTTTAGTTAGGTTAGGTTAGGTTAGGTTAGGTGTTGGGTTTAGGTTTAGGTTGGTTAGGTTGGTTTGGGTTTAGGTTAGGTTGTTGGGTTAGGTTGGGTTTAGGTTTAGGTTGGGTTAGGTTAGGGTTAGGTTGGGGTTTGGGTTAGGTTAGCCCGCCCTCTATTCTCTGTGGGCTTCAGAGTTAATGGGCCCCAGTCTTAACGGGCACCAGTCTTGATGGACCCCAGTTTTAATAGACCGGGTTTAATGGGCCCCTAAAATTATGGGCACCAGTATTAATGTATCTCTAATCTTAATATGGAGGCCCTAATCTAACAGGCACCAATCAAACGGGCCCCTTGCAAATAGACCCCAGTCTCTATGGACCCTTAATAATAAAAAGGGTACTATGACTGGGGCTAATTAAACCTCAACCTGAGTTAAACAATGATACTTTAAACCCCCTCCCTCCCCTCCCCACCACCCACACACTGATGATACACAACACCTCACACACACACACACACACACACACACACCACACACACACACACACACACACACACACACACACACACACACACACACACACACACACACACACACACACACACACACACACACACACACACACACACACACACACACACACACACACACACAGCTCCTCAGTGTATACACGACATTCATACTTCCCAAACTCACCTATGCCTCCCCCCACCTGGTCTTCCTCCTAAATGCCAAACAACGTAAACACCTAGAAAAGTGCAAAAGAGGCATGCAAGATTATTCTCCTTCCTACTCACATATCAAAAGCGCTCAACACACTGACCCTTTCGACTCTCACTGACCATCACCACGGCCTCATCTGCAAATTTGGTAGAAGCTTCTACACCATCCCCGACACAGCTACTACCACCTGAGATCCCTGTCCGGGGTGCTGCTGTTTCGACACCACAACCGCATCCAGCCCATACGTGCACGAACTGATCGCTATAAGAACAGCCCAGTCCCAACCATTGTAAAATTATCAATAACATGTAATAAATCAGTGTATTCACTCCCAGTAAACACTGCTCCTACACTGTCACTATGTTGAAATGAACTGTAGTTTGAGCTGATCCCATCTAAGTTATTATATGTCTTATTTGTGTCACTTGTATATTATTGGTAATTCGTATCATTCCCCAAATATGTAACTGTATATTTTCAGCCTTCTGGCTGTAAGCTCTTTCAATAAACCGTTAATTATTATTATTATTATTATTACACACCCACACCCACACCCACACACACACACACACACACACACACCACCCACACCCACACACACACCACACCCCACACACACACACACACACACACACACACACACACACACACACACACACACACACACACCCACACCACACACACACACACACACACACGTTGCTCGCCTCAGATGGTGGGAGTTATAAGGAAGGTTTATATCTGTTTGATGATAAATAATATCTTCTTATCTATTATCTGTACCTGAGGTTGTTGTATGATGATGGAGTGTGTAAGGTTCTTGATGATAACGACAACAACAACAACACCAACAACAACAACAACAACAACAACAACAACAACAACAACAACAACAACAACAACAACAACAACAACAACACACCACAACAACAACAACAACAGCAACAACAACAACAACAACAACAACAACAACAACAACAACAACAACAACAACAGCAACAACAACAACAACAACAACAACAACACCAGCAACAACAACACAACAACAACAACAGCAACAACACCAACAACAACAACCCAACAACAACAACAACAACACCAACAACAGCACCAGCAACAACACCAACCAACAACAACAACAACTGCAACAACACCAACAACAACACCAACAACAACAACAACAACAACAACAACAACAACAACAACAACAACAACAACAACAACAACAACAACAACAACAACAACAACAACAACAGTAATTAAATCACGCGCCAAATACCTAAAGAGTTATCATTAAAGACCGACACAGTAGCGACCTCAGATGACTCCCTTAGGGCTTGGGTAAATAAATGGGGTGACAATTAGAAAGTGATTTGTAAATTATTGGCTATTAAGGGTCATGGGGCTAATTTCTACTTAATTACTTGAGATAATATGACTCCAAAGAATAGGTCTTTACCGAGTTCCATATGGGGGAGGAGGGAGGGATGGGGGAGGGAGGAGGGAGGAGGAGGGAGGGGGTAAGGGAAAGAGGATAAATAAGGGAAGGGGGTGGATAAAGTAGGGAAAAGGGTGGATAAAGAAAAGGAGAGGGAGAGGAAAGGGGGAAGGAAGAGGGGATGGAGGGAGACATGAAAGGAAGGAAGGGAAGAAAGAGCATTAACATATAGACAACTAGTAAGAGAGACGCAATCCACTCTCTCTCTCTCTCTCTCTCTCTCTCTCAGGTCAACAGGAGTCGATAATTACGTTTCGTGTAAGCTGGCTGTTGAGTCAATCTTAGGAGGTAAAATTACTGCTTACGATCTGACAACCTAGCCTCAACCTGGCCCAACTAACCCAGCCCAACCCAACCTAGCTCAACTGACAACCTAGCAACCTAACCTAACCTAACTAACCCAACCTAACCCAACCTAACCCAACCTAACCTAACCTAGCCCAACCCTAACCCAACCCAACTCCTGACCTAACAACCTAGCTTACCCAACCCAACTAACCTCAACCCAGCCTAACTTACTAGCAACTACAACCCAACTTCAACCTAACCTAACTGTACAACTAACCTAACCCAACCTATACCTAACTGCAACCCAACCTAACCCAACCCAACCTAACCCATTTAACCTAACCCAACCCAACCCAACCTGACCCAACCTAACCCTCAACCTGGCCAACCAACCCAACCTATTTCAACCCAACCTAACCTAACCCTAACCTAACCCAACCTACAACCCAACCCAACCTAACCCAACCTAACCCACAACCAACAACCCTAACCCAACATATAAGAAGGCGATCAAGCATCATTCATCCAGTTATAGTAGAGTTCTCAGTGTAATTTCATCTCCATCTTGATTTAGTGAGTTGGTCTAATGAGGATTTTTTAGATCTTAAATTACGAGGAAAAATCATAACCTTTGACCTCTGTGATACGAAAAAAAATTATTTAAATACGTGGAAAAAAAAGTTAAGGTAGAGTCTCAAGCATATTTCGATACCATTTTCCATATAATTTTTTTTTTTCCTCATTATAATTCCCATTTTTTCTTCATTATAATTTCCCATTTTCCCTCATAATTTCCTTTTTTCCTCATTATGATTTCCCATTTTTCCTCATTATAATTTTCCAATTTTCCCTCATTATAATTTCACATTTTTCCCTCATTATAATTTCCCATTTTTCCTCATTATAATTTCCATTTTTCCCTCATTATAATTTCCCATTTTCCCAGATTATAATCATTTTCAATTTTTTCCCCATACTATAATTTTCCATTATTTCCTCACAATTTTCCCAGAGGTTGAAACGGTTCATATCTTCAGTTACGAGGGAAAATAGTGAGCTAACAACTTCCTAGTATCCAAATCGTGCCCCACTTTGGAAGGGTAATTGGAGTAATTTGAGTGTGACTAGCAGTAAGGTGTGCTAATTGCCCTGTGACCTGTGAGACCTGAGGTGTAATTTTATAAGTTGATGCTCCAGGTTAGCTCTCTCTCTCTCTCTCTCTCTCTCTCTCTCTCTCTCTCTCTCTCTCCCCGGGTCTCTCAGCTGCACTGCCTCCTACACACACACACAGGCTGACATTCTTCCGTGCTTCCTGTCCTCCCCTGATAGGTCCTGACACTGGCCCTTTTTCCTGCTGACAATATCGTCGTTCGTTGCCTTCTTCAGCGTGGGAGGACGGAAACAACCTAACCACACCAATACTTAAACACGAAATAATCCTCAGGGGCGATTTTATTTCACAGAGAGCAACACCACCACCGCCATCACCACTAACCATCACCATTAACCATCACCACCACAATAACCACCATCACTACAACCACCACTACAACTACCACCACCAGTACCCAAACCAATAAACGCTTGACTGACATCTTTTGTTTTGTCTTCACGTTCTGATAGACTTCCAAAACAATAGATATTTTTATGCGCTCGGTAATATTCTAAAGTATCTATTGTTAGTCACGAGGTTAAAAATAAGGTAAAAATAAAAGCAAAAATATACACATTGTCTTGGCGGGTTTTATGCAAGACGTCTAAACCTTCATATTTTGGTGGGATTTTGTTTTTTCTTTTGTTTTTTGACGTAAGGTAAAAATAGTCGGTGTATTAGAGTTGGGATGATGAGGAAGATGACCCGTGATCGTTTCTTGATCGTCTTTTGTTTCGTATTGATCGTCTTTTGTTTAATCGTTTCGCGTAATATGTAAATAAGCAGCGTAAAATTAATACACACACACACACACAAACACACACACACACACACACACACACACACACACACACACACTCTTCAAGTATTATTAGACCTATTTATTATTCTTACCATAAGGACGTAATTTTCTGCAGCAGTATTATTACTATGTTCATTATAACCCTCCTCATTATACTCATTATATTATACCACAGAAGTTATTGAGAAAGTGAAAAGAAAGAGAGAGACAGTTTTGGAGTATGATGAAGGTGTGTGTGTGTGTGTGTGTGTATGTGTGTGTGAAGTGAATAGTGAGAGATAATGCCACAGAAAACACAGAAATCATGTACTGTGCAGGAGATAAGACTCTCTCTCTCTCTCTCTCTCTCTCTCTCTCTCTCTCTCTCTCTCTCTCAACACCAGGCATCATCATAACAACAGACGCCACACGAGAAACTACACCCCCCCCTCACCTCGCTTTGTTGTCACTGGGGTATCGACCACCATCACAAGCCAAGGTCTAACCAAGCTGAAATTTCGTTAATCCCAAGTTTCACAATGATAGATTAACTGGGTAAGAGGTCAGGTGCAGCCAGCTATCGGTAATTACGTCTGCTGAGAATTCTGAAATAACTGCAGAATTGAGGTGTGTGAGGGGGGTGGGTTGGGGGGTGGGAGGTGGTTGTGGGAGAGTGTGTGTGTAGGTGTGTGTGTGAGTGAGTTAAAGTCTCACCCATCAGCCTATACCCCGTCAACCCCAAACTTAAAACACCCCTCATCCTCACCCCTCCTCCCACCTCACCCACTCTCACCTCACCCCTCCCTCACCTTACCCCACCTCACCTCACCCTCACCTCACCTCACCCCACCTCACCCTTCCCTCACCCCTCCCTAAATGAACTGGTCTCTTTAACCCCAATATCACCTCGATGTTTTGAGGGTAAGAGGACTTAGAATGAAGGATCTGGGCGAGTGAAAGACTCAGAACAAGCTTCACCACTCACCTGATATATGATCCCTTAAAAACTCAAACCTGTCCTCTAAAAAGAAAAAGAATTGAGGTGTGTTTTTTATCAAAGTTAAAGCCAGGAAGAAAGAAAGAAAGAAAGAAAGAAAGAAGAAAGAAAAGAAAGAAAGAAAGAAAGAGCTATAGTCAAATATAACCATCCCTTCCTTCACTAGGTTTAAAGAACAGACACTACAAACTATACAATTTTATAAAGAAAAAATGAGAAAAACAGAAGAAAACAAAATAATGCGAACTTATTAAACAATCGCTCTCTATACAACCCGGAACAAATAACTGGCTAACACAACCAATACAACAATGACGACAACGACATCGGTAACGACAACAACAACAACAACAACAACAACAGCCTCCTCCTCCTCCTTAAGCACCGTCAGACCAACCCATCCATATCAATAACTAATCCCACCACTCCAGTCCCCCAGCCACCCCTCCAGCCCCCAGCCACCCCTCCAGCCCCCAGCCACCCCTCCAGCCACCCAGCCACCCCTCCAGCCCCCAGCCACCCCCCCTCCAGCCCCAGCCACCCCTCCAGCCACCCCTCCAGCCCCCAGCCACCCCTCCAGCCCCCAGCCACCCTCCAGCCCCCAGCCACCCCTCCAGCCCCCAGCCACCCTCCAGCCCCCAGCCACCCTCCAGCCCCCAGCCACCCCTCCAGCCCCCAGCCACCCTCCAGCCCCCAGCCACCCCTCCAGCCCCCAGCCACCCCTCCAGCCCCAGCCACCCCCTCAGCCCCCCAGCCACCCCTCCAGCCCCCCAGCCACCCTCCAGCCACCCTCCAGCCCCCAGCCACCCTCCAGCCCCCCAGCCACCCTCCAGCCCCCAGCCACCCTCCAGCCCCCAGCCACCCTCCAGCCCCCAGCCACCCCTCCTCAGCCCCCAGCCACCCTCCAGCCCCCCAGCCACCCCTCCAGCCCCCAGCCACCTCAGCCCCCAGCCACCCCTCCAGCCCCCAGCCACCCCTCCAGCCCCCCAGCCTCAGCCCCCAGCCACCTCAGCCCCCAGCCACCTCCAGCCCCCAGCCACCCCTCCAGTATTACCAGGTGACCGCCGCTGCCACGCTCCACTGAGCTGTCCATCAGTGGAGGGCATTTTGGGTGACGTGTGGTACTACTGCTGTATGACTTACAGCTGACATACTACTCCTGCTGGGGACACGGCTCCTGCTGGTGGTGGTGGCAATGAGGTTTTATTGCTACAATATAATGGAGCATAATTCGTATATGGTAATATTACAGTATCTCCATACTTCACATCTGTCTGAGGCAAATTCAATTATTACGATGAAAATTTTCCACATAGTTAGTTAATAAATCGCCCTTGTTCATGACAAAAACTTGAATGGTACAGGGAATAAGTGATGTTACGAAGAGTTAACTGATTGTTACTGATTTATTATTATTATTATAATATATATATATATATATATATATATATATATATATATATATATATATATATATATATATATAAATTATATATATATATATATATATATATATATATATATATATATATATATATATATATATATATATATATATATAGAAGACAAACACAAAGGGTACAGATGCCTTTAATTATTCACATTCGGGCAGTACAATAGGAGTACAGTACATCTTTGTACTGCCGGGAACATAAACTCAATCTGGCTTGTATCTTCTCGTGTTTGTGCTTCCTAAAGTTACCTGCATAATATATATAAAATATATAAAGTGTATGTAAGTACTCATAGCTAGAAGGGTGACAGTATACCATACACCTCAGAGTCACTGCATCTGTATAACCAGAAATTACATTATGAAAACTCTGGAACCAAATTTGTATTAGGGAGTGAATTGTATTAAGTTAGGGAAGGCAGGTGATGTAAGGACAAAGTCAATGTTGTGTTTATTAATAATGTAGGAGGAATTACCGTAAAAGGGAGAGGGAGGGGGCAGGACTCACTACAAACACCAGGGAACACATTACCGGCCTGAACATAATGCTCGGCTGATGAAACCTTCCCTCGATATCAACAACAACAAACAAAGCACCAACAACACCAGAAACAGTACCCAAAAATATTAATAAAATGATAACAAAACAAGATGGCGCGGAGCAAGATCAGAACTATAACACACACACACACACACACACACACACACACACACACACACACACACACACACAATATTCTAACACAGGTGTAAATTCCTTCTCCCCCGTCACTAAACCTAACCTAACCACCCACCACCATTACCATCACCACCATCACTACCACCACCACTACCACCACCACCACCACCACCACTACCTACTACCACCACCACTACCACCACTACCACCACCACTACCACACGTCCTGGCTGAGGCAAAATGGACTCTTAGATTAAATCCCACGAAGTAAGATGAGGTGTGTGTGTGTGTGTGTGTGTGTGTGTGTGTGTGTGTGTGTGTGTGTGTGTGTTCTAACTTCCATACTGCTTCCCCAACAAACCTTTTTTACCTTAATCATCATCTCTATCTTCCCTCTCACCTATCGTATCTCCTCTCCTATCTCCAGCCCTCTCACCTTTCTATCTCCTTCCCTCTCCCTCTCTATCTCCAGCCCTCTCATCTCTCTTATCTCCATCCCTCTCACCTCTCCTATCTCAGCCTCACCTCTCCTACCTCAGCCCTCTCATCTCTCCTATCTCAGCCCTCCTCACCTCTCCTATCTCCAGCCCTCTCACCTCTCCTCCCTATCACCAGCCCTCTCACCTCCCATCTCCAGCCCTCTCACCCTCCTATCTCCAGCCCTCTCACCCTCCTCTCTCCCATCTCCAGCCCTCTCCTCTCCCATCACCAGCCCTCTCACCTCCTTCCCAGCCCTCTCACCTCTCCTATCTCCAGCCCTCTCATCTCTCTTTATCTCCAGCCCTCTTACCTCCCATCTCCAGCCCTCTCACCTCCTATCTCCAGCCCTCTTATTCTCCCATCTCCAGCCTCTCATCTCTCCTATCTCCAGCCCTCTCACCTCTCCTATCACCAGCCCCTCCACCTCCCATCTATAGCCCCATCTCCCATTCTGTCTCTCACCTCCCATCACCAGCCCTCTCACCTCTCCTCTCATTCCAGCCCTCACCTCTCCTCTATCACCAGCCCCTCTACCTTCCTATCTCCAGCCCTCATCTCTCCTATCTCCAGCTCCTCCTATCTCCAGCCCTCTCACCTCTCCTATCTCTCCAGCCCTCCTCACCTCCTATCTCCAGCCTCACCTCTCCTGTTCTCTCACTGTTGTTTATTCTCTCATTTCCTGTTCCTCTCTCTCTCTCTCTCTGTCTCTCTCCTCCTTGTATCTCCCCATTTCACCTCATACATTTTCTCTCCGTCAGACAGTCCTTCTTCCTCCTGCCCTCTCCTCATCCACCTCCCCACCTCCTCACTTCATTATCCACCTCTACTCCTCTTACCACTCCCCTATCACCTGATTGGCCTCACTTGACCTTTTCTGGAATAATCATCTTGACCTTAACCCTTGAGTACGATGACTTAACCCCTATTGATGACTTAACCCCTGAGTACGATGAGTTAACTTGAGTACGATGAATTAATCTCTTGAATATAAAATAACTCCCTAAATAAGACTGTACTCAAGGGTAACACCGTACTCAAGGGTTAAGTCATCTTACTAAGGGGTTAAGTCATCGTACTCAAGGGGTTAGTTATCGTACTCAAAGGGTTAAGTCATCGTACTAAGGGGAAGTCATCTGTCATCTTACTCAAGGTTGTCATCGTACCAAGGTTGGGTTATCGTACTCAAAGGGTTAAGTCATCGTACTCAAAGGGTTGTCATCGTACCAAGGGGTTAAGTCATCGTACTCAAGGGGTGTCATCCATCAAAGGGTTAAGTCATCGTACTCAAGGGGTTAAGTAATCGTACTCAAGGGTTAAGTCATCGAAGGGTTGTCATCGTACTAAAGGGTTAAGTCATCGTAATTGTAATTATGAGTCAGGGTTGAGAGGATCGCCGCCTCTAAACACAAGTTCTGGGAATCTAACATAGACAACAGTGAATGACTTGAGGCTGGCTGGCTGGCTGGCTGGCTGGCTGGCTGTTGTTGGCTGGCTGGCTGGCTGGCTGGCTAGCTGGCTGGTGTTACATGATTATTGGCTGGCTGGCTGGCTGGCTGGCTGGTGTTGATCATGATAATCTGGTGGCCAATTGTTACATGATTATCTGGTGTTACATGATAATTGGCCTGACTGGTGTACATGATTATTGGCTGGCGGCTGGCTGGCTGGTTGATATTCATGTAACATGGTAATTGGCTGGCTGGCTGTTAATGATTATTGGCTGGCTGGCTGGCTGGTGGTTGATATTATAATCTTATTGATTATTATTATTGGTGTTGATGGTGTTATTATTAATTGGTGTTGGTGTTATATGATATTCATTGATTATTGGATGGTCTGTGGTTGGTGTTATTATTATTGTCTTGGTATTATATTTATTTGATGCGTTTCTTGCTGTTGTTATGATAATTTGGATGTTGGTGTTACATGATTATTATGATAATTGTTACATGATAATTGGGTGGTTGGTGGTTGGCTGGTTGATATTACGCTTATTGGCTGGTGGTTGTGATACGTTTATTGCTGGCTGGTTGTCTTTATGTTACATGATTATTGGTCTTGGCTTGTTGGTTTTACATTTGATTATTGTTTGTTTGATTTTTTGGTTTGTGTTATATGATTTGTTGTTGCTGTTCTGGCGTTGGTTTAATATTAGTTGGTGGATGGTTGGTGTTACATGATTGTTGGTTGGCTTGGTTTGATGGCTTGGTTGTTGGTATTATGTATGCTGATGCCGGCTGGTGTTGAAGCGTTATTGGCTTTTTGTTTGGATGTTGGCTGGATGGTTTAAATGTATTGGCTTGATGGTGTATTATTTTTATTGCTGGTTTGATGGTGGCTTGATGGTGTTTGTTGTTGATGTTGTTGGTATTACATGATTATTGGCTGGTGAATTTCCAATCAATATGGTGATAAAGATGTTTGGAAATCATCTGAAGGTATATTGGTTTAAACTGCCAGAGTGTTTTACGTAGCAGCTAGGAAGGAGGTCTAGTTAGGAAAACACGATTTATGTTCTTTGCATTAAAAACATAATTTTAAAAGACAAACTGACGCAAAGAGGAAAACAAACTGACGCAAGAAAAACAGATTTGATAAACTTCATTTCCAGTTTGAGTTTTTAGAAAAACGATACCAAGGGAGATATTTTTAATCCTAATCAATTAATCATCTGACTTGACCTGACTCAGACCTAACTTTAATCCAACCTAACTCCCCTGACTGTATCGAGAGTAATCGAATATTTTGGTTACAGAAGTATACTACCACGATAGTAAGGGGAGTTGTGGAGGATCAACTTTAAGGTAACTGACGCAAGTGTTAAAGTGTTTTGTGTGTGGCATGTGTTTGAAGGTATTGTAGGTGTTGGTCAGGTGTTGTGGTCAGGTGTTGTGGTGTGTTGTGGTCAGGTGTTGTGTGGTCAGGTGTTGTGGCTTGTGTGTTGTGGTCAGGTGTTGTGGTTCAGTGTTGTGTTGTGGTCAGGTGTTGTGGTCAGGTGTTGTGGTCAGGTGTTGTGGTCAGGTGTTGTGGCCAGGTGTTGTGGCTGTGTGTTGTGTCCAGGTGTGTGTGGTCAGGTGTTGTGGCTCCAGGGGTGTTATGTGTTGTGGTCAGGGTGGTCAGGTGTTGTGGTCAGGTGTTGTGGTCAGGTGTTGTGGTTGTGGGCTAGGTGTTGTGATCAGGTGTTGTGCGATCAGGTAGCTGTGTGTTGTGGCCAGTGTTGTGGTCGTAGTTGTGGTCAGGGTGGTCAGGTGTTGTGATGTGTTGTGGTCAGTGTTATGGTCAGTTGTTGTGATCAGGTGTCGTGGCCAGGTGTTAAATGGTGTGTGTTGTGGGTTGTGGTATTTGTTGTTGTGATCAGGTGTTGTGGTCAGGTGTTGTGGCCAGGTGTTATGGTCAGGTGTTGTGATCAGGTGTTGTGTGTGGTGTGTTGTGGTCAGGTGTTGTGGGCAGCAGGTGTTGTGATCAGGTGTTGTGGCCAGGTGTTGTGATCAGGTGTTGTGGTCAGGTGCTGTGATCAGGTGTTGTGGTCAGGTGTTGTGGTCGGTGTTGTGGTCAGGTGTTGTGGTCAGATGTTGTGATCAGGTGTTGTGGTCAGGTGTTGTGGTCAGATGTTGTGATCAGGTGTTGTGGTCAGATGTTGTGATCAGGTGTTGTGGTCAGGTGTTGTGGTCAGGTGTTGTGGTCAGGTGTTGTGGTCAGGTGTTGTGGTCAGGTGTTCGACACTTCCACTAATAACTCACTGTTCCTATTGGTTCATGACTATTCGCCTTTAAAATAAATATTACACACACACACACACACACACACACACACACACACACACACACACACACAACACACACACACACACACACACACACACACACACACACACACACACACACACACACAACAAACACACACACACACACACACACACACACACACATACACACACACACACACACACACACACACACACACACTCTTCTACACCTGAGTGATCAAAACTTTCACCCAACATTAAGACAGACCAAAAAGATGTGAACAATTAAAAGAGTCGTAAATGGTGAGTGTTGTTAGGTTTAGGTTAGGGTTAGGTTAGGTTAGGTTGGATTGGGGTTAGGTTAGGGCCTTCCAGTTCGCTGTCCTGTTGTCCTGAGTCAATATTTTTAGCAGAAATGATGGTTTGTGAGACAGTCATTTGTGTGGTGATTTTTATAACGTGTAGTGATGATGTTGAGATGTGTACACTAACTCAACATCAGACCTATGTACACACAACATCAATAGTGTGTGGAGGGTTTTCTTGTGTACACCCAATCAACATCAGACCTTGTGTGTACAGTACGTTAACATCAAAGAGTGTGTGGGTTTTTTCTTGTCTGTACACCTCAACGCACACAATACCGTCCCCCTCGCCCTCTCATGCACCACTCCCTCAGGTATTGTACATCGAATTAGATGACCAAGACCCTCGGGCACCTGGTGTGGGTAATGGCATCAACACGCAGGTCGGGATGGTCGTCAAGTTGTACCTTCAACACACGGGAGCATCGACCCAAACGCCTCCTGTGGGTACAATGTGTCTTGGCCAGGGAGAAGAATTAATCCGCGTCCGTCGTAGTGTTCTCTGTGACAAGTTTACTCAGGAAACTTTTCAACTGTCTTTGTGAAGTAAACTCGCAAGTATTTCACATGTCGACTGCCAGGCTGGACGCTGATTGTGTGGGAGAGGAAGAAGAAGGGGTGGGAGAAGGAGGAGGAGGGAGAAGAGGAGGAGGAGCGTCTTATTAGCCCACCCTCTTTTATTTCCCGTTTTCCTTAATTACATTTTTTGGGAGTCGTGACAAAACACACACACACACACACACACACACACACACACACACACACACACACACACACACACACACCACTAATCGTAGGTAAGACTCTTATTAACTAATTATTATAGATAAGAATTTAATTTTCAATCAAGTATATTATTATAATCATTACAACTATAACTTTTAAATCTAAAATATTTTCTCCATTGTTCATTGTTGTTTTGAAAGTTTAAGTCAGATGTGGTGTATCTCTGAAATGGTTGTTGTTGTTGAGGGTGGTGTGGTAGTGGTAGGTAGTATAGTAGTTGTGGTGAGGGTGGTGGTAATGGTGGTAGTGATGGTAGTATTAAATGGTGGTAGTGGTAGTTGTTATTAAGTAATAATCGAGATACTTATCACTGTTGGTGACGCATCAGACATTGGCGATAATTAATGGTCATCTTGGAAGACAACCCCTTAGAGACCATTACCACAACACCATTAATGGATACACACACACACACACACACACACACACACACACACACACACACACACACACACACGCACACACACACACACCTTTACACAACCTACACGTCTCTAAACGACACATAACCATTTAAACCATTACTCAAGATAAGTAATAGTCACAAACCTTACACCAACCCCTTAAGAATCCATTATCAAAAACATTCCATTGGTATCGTGAAGCTAATGGATGTGACTTGGACAGGAAATAATGGAATGACGTATTACAGTCGCCAGGCCCCTTAGCGTCCATTAAAGTGACCTTGAGATAATGGGTCTGGACTGGACAAGGACTAATGGGTGATGACCCATTTGTAGGAGTGTTGGTGAAGGTCTTTGTTAGCTTTGTGGGTGATGATGTGCCCGATCCATCAAGGTGAGGGGAGGAGGGAGGAGAGGAGGAGGAAGGAGAAAAGAAGAGGAAAAGGGGTGAGGAGGAGGGAGGGTGGGGGAAGGAGGAGAGAGAGAGAAGGTGCCTGGAGGATAAGGGAGGAAGAAGGAAGTTGGATGGTGAGATTAGAGAAACCATTAGGCGACACACACACCCTCACACACACCCCTCCCCACACACACACCCTCCCCCACACACACCTCCCCACACCCTCCTCCCCACACCCCTCCCCACACACCCTCCTCCCCACACCCCTCCCACACACCCTCTCCCCCCACACACACACCCCTCCCCCACACACCCCTCTCCTCCCCCACCCCTCCCCACACACCTCTCCTCCCCCACACATTCCTCCCCCCTCCCCACCCCTCCCCCCACACCCCTCCCCACACCCTCCTCCCCACCCCTCCCCACACACACCCTCCCTGAACCCCCACACACCCCTCCCCACACACCCCCTCCCCACACCCCTCCCTCCCCACCACCCTCCCCAAACACACACCCCTCCCCACACAGACCCTCCTCCCCACCTCCCTCCACATATTTTACCATCATTTCCTACAATACATTTTGACTCTGCAGTAATAATTGTGAGCGTTGCCGTGAATACACAATCAGAGCACCGCAGGCCGGACTGAATTCATTCGTTTCTTTACTAGACTTCAATCACCTCCACTTTGTAATGTAAATCCACACACAGATGATCCTTGTGTCCTGGTGTGTGGTGAGGGTGGTGACAGTGGGGTGGGGTGTGGTGGGGTGTGGTGTGGTGGTGGGTGTGGTGTGGTGTGGTGGTGAGGGTGTGGTGAGGCGATGGTGGTGATGGTGGGGTGGGGTGGGGTGTGGTGAGGGTGGTAGTGTGTGATGGTGAGGTGGTGGTGAGTGAGGGTGTGGTGTGGTGGTGGTGAGGTGGTGAGTGAGGTGGGGGTGTGTGTGGTGGTGATGGTGATAGTGTGGCGAATTATAGTGATCTTTAATGAATAATGTTGATGTGTGATAAATTATGGTGATGATGGTAACTATTATAGTGATGGTGAACTAATGAGTGGTGAATTATGGTGATAGTAAACACTCAAATAAAGACGAATAACAATAATAGTGAACATATAAACATTCTTTCACTATGTCAAAATAATATGACATAATTATCACTTCATTTAATAATTACGAGACAAAGGATTAATAAAATTAGAAAATAAAACATTGAAAATAAAAATCCTAAAAATAAAACAAAACAAAACACCAGGCACCTGACGTTACAGTTGATGGAAATTAAGACGATCGAGTGCAGTGCCGTCAGATCTGTCACCCTTTGGACAAACAATAACAAACAACATAACACCAATTAAGACATTATGTGAAATTTGTCCAGTTTATGGTAATGATTTAAAGAGACGTTACCTGGTTATTATTACAGGTACAGACAGGTATTACGTGATAAATTAAATCAACGTTAATTACAATATAATCAAGGGGAACAAAATATGTTGACAGGGTAACTATGGTGTGGACGAGGTAGGTAACCCCTCCCTCCTATCTCTCTCTCTCTCTCTCTCTTCCTTTTCCTACCTTCTGCCTTTACCTCCCTCGTTTCTCCTATGTTCTTACCTATTCTCCCCTTTGGCGTCTACCTCTCTCTCCCTCCCCTTTTGATCTCATTTCCTCCCCAACATTCTCCCCTCCTCTTTTGCCTCCTCTCTCCTTCTCTTTTCTTTCCTCATCACTTCCTCTCCTCCCTTCCCTTTATTCTCTCTTCCTCTCCCCAATATTTGTATTCTCTCCTCCCCTTTCCTTCAACCTCCTCACCCCTACCCCTTTCTTCTCCTCTCCCTCTTCTGACTTTTTATCACCCCTCTCTCTCCTTCCTCCCCTCTTGCGTGAAAATGGGGAGATATTAACTAATACTCTCACCCCATTTCTTTTCCCCTCCCCTCATCTCCCTATATGGAAACAAGAAATTTCCACCACAGTACGCTCCCCCTACACCACCACATGTATCCCCCTCTCCTCCCTCAACCCTCCCTTCTTCTCCCGTCCTCTACCCCACCCGTCCTCTCCTCTCCCCTCCTCCCTCTACCCCACTCCTCCCCTCCTACCCTTTTTTTTTTTCTACCCACCCCTCCTCCCCCTCCCTACCCCACCCCCTCCCCCTTCTACCCATGGTCAAATGTAATCAATAATATCACTAAATCCACTTGATCGTCTACAGCGACTTACGTCATTAAAACTGTTGTTAATTACTGTACAAATTGTTAGTGAGAAGTTACCTTACTTACCTGTACTGAAGCAGGTGAGGGAATGACGTCAAATTCTTAGACGCTCGTGGACCTGAAGTACGGAAAATAATAGACTTTGGTGAGCGCCAAAATGTTGCATTATAATCAACATTGTATTTGCATCTGCTAAATTTAACAAACATCTTGGATGATAATTTACTCACCACGAATGTATTAAATATAATTAGTTTATTAACAATCATACTTATGCATAATATAAACACACATACACACACACACACACACACACACACACACACACACACACACACACACACACACACACACACACATATATGAGTGCAGGTAGCCAGGCAGGTCATGAGTGCCAGTGTGTAAAACATCATAAACACCGCCAAGATCCCTTTTGAGTTTAAGTTTCGTTATAAGGTGAGGAGGGAGACCCGCCTGCCCCCGCTTTACGATGATGGACAAGGTCGTTCCCACTTTAATGTCTACATAAACCTGAGCCTCACTTGAGCGTTATATGGCTGTTGGGGGAATATAAAAATCTCCTGCGTTAGATTCGTATGGTAGCCTGCAAGTGATATGGGGCCCCCTGTCCTAATAGACCCTAACAAGGTCTCGGGGCCTATAGAGCAGTGTGGCGTCTGGCTGAGGTCTTGGCTATTTTTTTTCTTATATAGATTATGTTTTTTTTCCGTCACACTAGTCTGAAGCATCAGTGTGTGTGTGTGTGTGTGTGTGTGTGTGTGTGTGTGTGTGTGTGTGTGTGTGTGTGTGTGTGTGTGTGTGTGTGTGCAGGGATACAATACATCAGTTTATACTATACCAAAGTAACAAACAGGAAATTACTCTTCTAAAACTAACCAACCGGGGCTAACAGGCGACAAATTTACATACCCTAAACTTTTATTATATTTTTACTGGGAGGTGTGATTCTCCATCCACCACCCCTACCCCTCCTGTATCCTCTCCCCCTACCCCTCCTCCTCACCCTCTCCCCCTCTCCCTCACCCTACCCCCTACCCCTTCCCCTCTCCCACTACCCCCTACCCTCCTCCTCACCCTCTCCCCTACCCCTCCTCCTCACCCTCCCCCTACCCCTCCTCCCCTCACCCACTACCCCCCACCTCCTCCTCTCCCCCCTCCTCCCTCACCCCCCCCCACCCCCACCACACCCCAACCTACCGACCCTAGAGCAGCCAATTCTAGCGCTGAAAAATCTTGGCAATTATCACAATGAGACAACAGAGACCAGCAGCTTATACCCGCCTAAAATTAATCGACCTTCCCTTACCTTACCTAATTTCTTCCTTGGCGTGATGTGCTGTGCCAATTAGGAAGAGGTTACGACACTACTGCTACTACTACCGTCCCGATTATCATAAGATCTTGGTGATTATTTCTCGTAAGTTATGATGCAACAATAACTAAATTATAGATTATTTTCGGTTTCTGGTTGTAATCTATTCTAACCAACCTAACCTAAGCAAGCCCAACTTAGGTCACGTTAGTAAGTCAGCTAAAGTTAGGTTAGTTACGTTAGATATTAACAATACTAAAATAACAATAATAAAAATAACAATAATAAAAATAAAAATAACAACAGTAATAATAATAACAATAATAAAAATAATAATAAAAAAAAATATTAAATAACAAAAACAATATATAACAGAAATCTACAATAACAATAAATAACAACAAAAATATAATAACAACAATACAAACAATAACCCCAACCATAAGTCCTCATACACAAATAACACCCCCTATCACAGCTGCCAAAAGTGCCCGGAAACAGCTCACTTCATTAATAACAGGCATAAAAACACTGGTTTCCTACTTAAGCCCAGGGTCAACAGAGCAGTGAGTCAGGAGTGGTCATGAGGGTGAGTCATGGGACGAGGTCAGTCAGTAGCATTTGTAGAGCTTGCTGTGCAGTTAATGTGATAGTGTGAGTGGCCTAACCTAACCTAATTCTAACCAAATTTATAACTAAATTATAAAAATAACCTAATCTAACCTATTTTCTTTAACCTGACCTGACCTACTCTAATATCTAACCTGACCTACAATAACCCAACGTGGCCCTAAGCTGATGGGAGGCCTAATCTTCAGGTGATCATTTACTGTCACCTACCATACTCCTTATTACAAAATATAAATAAACTTTTTACTCAATACCGTCAAAAATATCCTACTAAGTTTACTGATATAAAAGTCAATTATTTTCTGTTGGTGATTTCAATCTTATAATTCCCTCGTTCTCTCTGTGTCTCTCTTACACATATCGATTCCTCGTTTATTCTCCCCACGAGTCTTTATTTCCTCCTTGTGCTTCCCCTACCATCATTGGGCAGGACCCCGAGCCATTATAATTATCAGGAGAGAGAGCCATCCACCCTGCCGCGTCACCGCTCACACTGACCAAACAATAGAGAGGAGGGAGGGAAGGGGGAGAGAGGGAGGGGCATACGGAGGACGTGGGGGTGGGGGGGAGGAGGGAGGGATTGCACTCGGAGGACGTGGGGGGAGGAGGGAGACGTCATCGAGTTGCAATTGTCATTTTAATATATATTTATTCAGTGGTGTATAGTTGCCGGTGGTTTTATCACTTGTATTCTATTTTGTATATATTGGCGATGTCGTGTATGAAATTTATATACCAATTTTTATTTTTGGGTGTCAATGTACATTTTACTAACGGAATATCCATACTGTTGAACCAGCTTGAATATTCAAATTTCCTGATGTACATGGCATTTTTTTAGTTTTAATTTGGATTATCAGTTTTCTCTATTGGTTTTACTGCATGTGTGTATGTATGTATGTATGTATGTGGTGTATTGGTTTAGAGCTTATTTTACCGGTGGTGTTTTTTGGCGGGGGATTTTGAAAGACTACGAATATTGTTATTATTTTGTCGCTGGTTTGACGTTCGAAATTTAACTTTTTTATACTATTTTTTCTTCATTTATTTTATTATTATTATTATTAGTAGTAGTAGTTAATATTATTATTATTATTATTATTATTATTATTATTATTATTATTATTATTTTGTTATTATTATTATTATTATTATTGTTATTATTGCCTGACCAAAATTTATACTAAATTGTCCTCATCTGACCTAACCTAATCAACCTAACCTACTAATCCAAACCCCACCTAACCTAACCTAACCAAAACCCCACACCTAACCTAACCTAATCAAACCCCACCTAACCTAATCTAAACCCACCTAACCTAACCTAACCAAAACCCACACAACCTAATCTAGCAAAGCCCCTAACCTAACCTAACCAAACCACTAACCTAACCTAATCAAAACCCCACCTAACCTAACCTGAAGCCCACTTAACTCAACCAAACCCCACCTAACCTAACCTAACTAAAACCCCACCTAACCTAACCTAATCAAAACCCCACCTAACCTAACCTAACCAGCACTAACCTAACCTAACTAAAGCCCCACCTAACCTAACCTAACCAAGACCCCACAACCTAACCTAACCCCCACCCAACCTGACAAGGCACCTAACCTGGCTTAAGGCCCCACACCTAGCCTAACCTAACCCAAAAAACCCCACCTAACCCACAAACTAAACCCCAACTAAACACACAAAACCCCACCCTAACCCTAACCAAAACCCCACCTAACCTAACCTAACTTCAAACCCCACCTAACCTAACCTAATCAAAACCCCACCTATAACCTAACCTAATAAAACCCCACCTAACTAACCCAACAAAACCCCACCTAACCCTAACCTAATAAAACCCCACCTAACCTAACCTAACAAAACCCCACCTAACCTAACCTAACCAAAACCCCATCTTCTAACCAAAACCCACCTAACCTAACCTAATCCAAAACCCCACCTAACCTAACCTAACCAACAAAACTATACCCATACAAAAAAATCTTCCATTATCAATTGGCAACATGTGAGGTGGGGTTGGGTGGGTGGGGTTGGGGTGGAGTGGGGTTTGGTGGGGGTGGGTGGTGGGGTGGGTGGGGTGGGGGTGGTGGGTGGGGTGGTGTGGGGTAGTGGGTGGGTAGGAGGATAGAGAGTCCACTAATCCACCCTGTCTCCCGTTTTCTGTTGTTTTTATTTGTCCTAATGGACGGTATATTTCATGGGTAGACTCAAATTTCTGAGCTGCCTGGCTGGAGGAGGAGGAGGAAGAGGAGGGAGGAGAGGGAGGGTAGGGGGAGCTGTGAGAATTACCTTTAAAATTGGCGCTGTATGCAAATTGTGAGGAAACTGGGATGAGTCACAGAGCAAATTATGGCAGGAGATTTAGGGATAAACCATCCAACGTTTCAATTACTAGGGGTGTTCTCTGTTGGAAATATTCTGTCTGTCTGCCTGTCTGTCTGTCTGTCTGTCTGTCTGGCTGTCTGTCTGGCTGTCTGTCTGGCTGTCTGTCTGGCTGTCTGTCTGTCTGTCTGTCTGTGTTTCTCCCGTTCTGGCCTTCTCATATTTTACTCTCTCTCTCTTTTTTTTTTGACAATAAAGAGTGACTCGTGCTCGACGTCTCGGACAGTCTGTCGGTATGGATCGATTTCTTAGATGTTGTTGTGGTGTTTGGTCAGGATGGTCGTGCTTGTGGTCGTAGTCATGGTCGTACTTGTGGTCGTGGTCGTGCTCCTAATGGGTCCCCAGTCTATCTGTTCAGGTTAGGTTAGGTTAGGTTAGGGGCCTATTATGATAATTCTGGGTTCAAATCAATCATGAAACAGCGACCCATTTGACCTGCAGTCCCTCCCACCATCCCCCCACCCACTCACCCACCTTCCTCTCCCCACCGACCCACTCACCCACCTTCCCTCCCCACCCACCCACTCACCCACCTTCCCTCCCCACCGACCCACTCATCCATTAGTAACCAATAATGCCCAGATAGAATACAAAAGCAGAAGAGCACCCTCCTGAGCCTACTATATCCGACAGGTTACTCCCATCATGTCCACACCAGGAAGGAAAAAGCAAGAAAGAGCTGAAAAACTATACCGCTTTAAAGAGTTTTCTGAGAAAATTAAACTCCTTCTGGTGACATCATTTATCACCGATATTAACTTACCCAGCAATACCTCTTCATACTATGAGCACCACTCAAATATTAAAATTACAGGTGGTCCAAAATGAAGCCCTAGATTCGTCAGAAGTGGAAGATACCTTCACCAGAACCACAGCCGAGATACATGAGACCTGAGAATAAAACCCATCAACCGGCAGCTGCACACTTTGGCCAGCAGATCTGGCAAAAGATAGAACGATCAGAGCAAGAACTCCTTCAAAGACTCCCCAGATAACGACAACAACCATACATGGTTCCCAAAAATCTACGAAATCTCAAAAGGTCCATTACCACCCCCGATCTACACGGCCAGGCAATAGACAACCTCCCTAGACCAGCATCCGCCAGTAGGGTCGGCGGAATATGAAATAAGGCCCTTAAATCACCCATAAATGGGACAGGGTAGGCTGTCTAGTGCCTGTACCGGCAGACAATAACTAACCCATGACACAACCCTAACACACTATTAGCTTAGCTAGGCGGTCAGCCCGCCCTCTCTTACCTCCTCCTGAATTTCTTCAATTTCCGAACTGTAACTTCCTTCCCCCACCTCTAATCTTCCTTCATTCCTCCTTTCCCTACAAAACCCCACCCACCTACACCTGCCCCCACCACCACCCCACCACTCTTCCCACTCCACCCACCTATCCTTCCTCTTTCCCTGAATTCACCGCCCACTCACCTCCATTAATTCCAATTACCCACCCATCCACCTCCCTGCCCCGCCTCCACTATCGGGTTCAAGTACACCCCATTGTATTTCTTTCCAGGCTGGTGATCACTTGTTAAGAGCCCAACGACAACAACAACAACAACAAACAACAACAAATGTCAACAACAACAAATAATAACAATAACAACAGCAACAACAATAACAACGACAACATTAACAACAACAAACAAACAAAACAACAACAGCAAACAACAATAACAACAACAACAACAGCAAATAAACAACAATAACAAAGAGCAATAACGGCATTAACAATAACAGCAACAACAACAACAACGACAACAACAACAACAACAACAACAACAACAACAACAATAACAATAACAACAGCAACAACAATAACAGCAACAACAATAACAACAACATTAACAACAACAACAACAACAATAACAACAACAACAACAATAACAATAACAGCAACAACAATAACAACAACGACAACATTAACAACAACAACAACAACAACAACAGCAACAACAATAACAACAACAACAACAACAGCAACAACAACAATAACAAAGATAACAGCAACGGCAATAAGAACATTAATAACAACAATAACACCGAAAATAACAACCCCAACAAACAACAACAACAAACAACCCCCCCCCTACATATTGATCGTCTCCAAGTCTCCTCCATTGTTCTACCTGACCATTTATTCTTCTCCTCTCCTCTCACTTCTCTCCCCTTCTCTCACTTCTTCGATCCGGTAGGGGGAAATAGGTGTAGACAAGGAGTCCGTCCGTCCGTCCGTCCGTCCGTCCATCCGTCCGTCTGTCTGTCCGTCCGTCCGTCCGTCCGTCCATCTGTCTGTCCGTCCGTCCGTCTGTCTGTCCGTCCGTCCGTCCGTCCGTCCATCTGTCTGTCCGTCCGTCCGTCTGTCTGTCTGTCCGTCCGTCCGCCCGTCAGTGAGTCAGTATTAGTCAGGAAAGGCTCAAGCGACGGGAGCCTCAATACCTCGCGTGAATGACGTTCGTTTTTCGGATTAAAAAAAATAAAAAAAATGAAAAAAATTAAAATAATGGTAAAAAAACAAAAAATAAAATAATAATAGTAATAATAATAATAATAATACTGACTATCCATATATATAATTTGAAGATTAGAATTATATGATGATCTCTCTTTCTCGGTGACCTGTAAAGTGTGGAAAGGATTGATGAGGGGTGGAAGGGGGAGAGAGAGAGAAGAGTGTGAAGGGAATGAGGAAGGGAATTGGGGAAAATAAATAGGTGATGAGGAGGGAGGGAAGGAAAAGAGGGACGAGAGATGGGGAAGAGAGAGAGGATGAGGGAGAATGAAAGAGAGGATGAGAGGAGAGAGAGAGAGAGAGAGAGAGAGAAGGGAGGAGGGGGAGTGGGATTACTAGATTGGCGACTGATCGAATCCATTCCAGTCATGTTCCCATTCTTGATACAATTAATTCCACATTCTGGAGATTCCAGTCAATTTGTCGACAATTTGTTGAGAGGACGAGAGAGAGGCGGGGAGGAGGAGGAGGGAGGAGGGAGCAAGTGACCCTCCTGTTGACGGTATACAAGGTGAGACGGAGAGAGAGAGAGAGAGAGGAATGGAGGAGAGAGAGAGAGAAGCTAACGGAAGGGGAAGGAGAGAGAGTGAGTGAGGCTGTGAGTGGCTGGGGTTGATTAATGGAAGGGAGAAGGCAATGGAGAGTAGCGTGAGAGGGAGGGAGGAGAATGAGGGAGAGGGATGGAGAGAGTAGCAGTGAGAGAGACAGACAGACAGACAGACAGACAGAAAGAGAGAGACACAGACAGAAGACAAGAAATAAAAACACAAATCTTGGCGCACAAAAGATTCTACTCTTAATGTAAGCTGAAAAAAAATATGCCAAATTCAATTGCAAATTCGAGGTCTTTTTTTTTTCGCGCTTTTATGTCGTCTGTTTTACCCGTGACGTCATTACATCCTCTCAGTTGATTGGTTTGGCAGAGTGGTAAGCTGATAAGTGGTGAAAGGATGAATTAATTTAAGGGTTATGTGCCCTGTGACGTCATCTATTCTCTCCTTGATTGGTCAGAATGGTTTTGTTTGCGTATGCGCGACGCCATTTATATACTCTCACCTGATTGGTTAGAAAAGTTTGTAATACTCATGTAATATCAGGTGTATATTTTGTTGGGTTTTTTTTGTTGGTTTTCTCCTTGATTGGCAGAAACTTTCTTCTACCCGTGATCATCTACACCTCCCTTGTTTGGCCGGGGAAACTTTCTTCTCTCTGTGACGTCATCTACACTCTTTGATTGACCGGGCTTTCTTCTACCTGTGACGTCATCTACACTCTCCATTGATTGACCGGGAAACTTTCTTCTCCTGTGACGTTTTTTTGTTGGGGGTGTTTCGTGAGTCATCTACACTCTTCCCTTGATTGGGAGAAATTGTTTTGTGGTTTTTTGTTGGTAAAATGTCTCTACCCATGACGTCGTTCTCTCCTCGTTGATTGGTCAGAAAAATTTAGTCAGCCAGAAACTTTTATCAGAAAACTCTCGTTGGTTGGCCAGAAAAGATTATTTATACCCTTGACGTGTTATATTCTCATCTGATTGGCCAGAAAAGTCTACTTACCCCAGTGATGTCATCTGCATGTTCTATTACACAGCAGAGAAAAGTTTAATTGCCCGTCACTTTCTCTCGGTATTCTCATGATTGGCTAGAAAAGTTAATTTACCTGATGACGTTATGCTTTGGATACTGACTATGGCCTGAAAAATCCTACAGTGACGTCATCTGCATACTCTCATTCGACTGGCTAGAAAATCGTTGTCCCAGTGATGTTATCTGTATTCTCTAACGTGATTGGACAGAAAGTTTATTTACCCCGTGATGTCATTTATATCCTCTAATATCAATGGTTGAAAAGCTCTCTCGAACTCAAGTTAGAGTCAGGTCAGATTCCCAAACCACAACAAAACACAGGCGAACGAATGATAGACGAAAGAAAGATTGACGAACGTCTCTGTTACTCACGACTGATAAAACACTGGGATCTATTTTTTCGTTCGTGTTATTTTTATGAAGCAATACGTAACTTC
>NW_024742903.1:0-35000 GCF_018991925.1 Homarus americanus
TCCAAGCACCGTCCCCAGCACCCCCAGTACCCCCACAACACCCAGTACCTCCACACACACCCCAGTACCTCCACAACACCCCCTCCAGTACCCACAACACCCCACCTCCACAACACCCCAGTACTCCACAACACCCCAGTACCCCACAACACCTAACAACACCCAGTACCTCCACAACACCCCAGTACCCCACAACACCACCAGTACCCCACCCCAGCACAACACCCCAGTACCTCCACAACACCCCAGCACTCCACAACACCCCACAACACCTCCACAACACCCCAGTACCCCCACAACACCCCAGTACCTCCACAACACTACCTCCACAACACCCCAGTGCCTCCACAACACCCCAGTACCTCCACCTCCACAACACCCCAGTACCTCCAACACAACCCCCACAACACCCAGTACCTCCACAACACCCCAGTACCCCACAACACCCCAGTACCTCCACAACACCCCAGTACCTCCCCAACACCCCCAGTACCTCCACAACACCCCAGTACCTTCACAACACCCCAGTACCTCCCCAACACCCCAGTACCTCCACAACACCCCAGTACCTCCCAACAACATCCCAGTACCCCACAACACCCCAGTTCCTCCACAACACCCCAGTACCTTCACAACACCCCAGCACCTCCCCAACACCCAGTACCTCCACAACACCCCAGTTCCTCCACAACACCCCAGTACCTCCACACACCCTAGCAACACCCAGTACCTCAGTACCTCCCAACACCCCAGTACCTCCACAACACCCCAGTACCTCCACAACACCCCAGTACCTCCCAACAACATCCCAGTACCTCCACAACACCCCAGTTCCTCCACAACACCCCAGTACCTTCACAACACCCCAGTACCTCCCCAACACCCCAGTACTCCACAACACCCCAGTTCCTCCACAACACCCCAGTACCTCCACAACACCCCAGTTCCTCCACAACACCCCAGTACCTTCACAACACCCCAGTACCCCCCAACACCCCAGTACCTCCACAACACCCCAGTTCCACAACACCCCAGTTCCTCCACAACACCCCAGTACCTTCACAACACCCCAGTACCTCCCAACACCCCAGTACCTCCACAACACCCCAGTACCTCCCCAACAACATCCAGTACCTCCAGTACCTCCTCCACAACACCCCAGTACCTCCACAACACCCCAGTACCTTCACAACACCCCAGTACCTCCACAACAACACCCCAGTACCTCCACAACAACATCCCAGTACCTCCCCAACATCCCAGTACCTCCACAACACCCCAGTACCTCCCCAACACCCCAGTACCTTTACACAACACCCCAGTACCTCCACAACACCCCAGTACCTCCACAACAACACCCCATCCCAGTACTCCCAACATCCCAGTACCTCCCTAACACCCCCAGTACCTCCACAACAACACCCCAGTACCTCCCCAACACCCCAGTACCTCCCTAACACCCCAGTACCTCCCCAACAACATCCCAGTCCTCCCTAACACCCCAGTACCTCCACACAACAACATCCCAGTACCTCCCCAACACCCCAGCACTCCACAACACCCCAGTACCTTCCACAACACCCCAGTACCTCCACAACAACACCCCAGTACCTCCACAACATCCCAGTACTCCACAACACCCCAGTACCTTCACAACACCCCCAGTACCTTCCACACAAGTACCTCCACAACACCCCAGTACCTCCCAACACCCACAGTACCTCCTTCACAACACCCCAGTACCTCCCCAACACCCCAGTACATCTTCACAACACCCCAGTACCTCCCCAGTGTTAAACACCCCCAGTACCTCCCCAGTGTTAAACACCCCAGTACCTCCCCAGTGTTAAACACCCCAGTACCTCCCCAGTGTTAAACACCCCAGTACCTCCCCAGTGTTAAGCTTTGGTACCTCCCAGTGTTAAACCCCCAGTACCTCTAGTGTTAAGCAGAGTACCTCCTCAGTATTAAACACCCCAGTACCTCCCCAGTGTTAAACTGCCCCAGTACCTCCCAGTGTTAAACACCCCCAGTACCTCCCCCAGTGTTAAAACACTGATACCTCCCCAGTGTTAAACACCCCAGTACCTCCCCAGTGTTAAACACCCCAGTACTTCTCCAGTGTTAAACACCCCAGTACCTCCCCAGTGTTAAACACCCCGATACCTCCCCAGTGTTAAACACCCCAGTACCTCCCAGTGTTAAACACCCCAGTACCTCCCCAGTGTTAAACACCCCAGTACCTCCCCAGTGTTAAACACCCAGTACCTCCCCCAGTGTTAAACACCCCAGTACCTCCCCAGTGTTAAACACCCCAGTACCTCCCAGTGTTAAACACCCCACAGTACCTCCCCAGTGTTAAACACCCAGTACTCCCAGTGTTAAACACCCCAGTACCTCCCCAGTGTTAAACACCCCAGTACCTCCCCCAGTGTTAAACACCCCAGTACCTCCCCAGTGTTAAACACCCCAGTACCTCCCCAGTGTTAAACACCCCAGTACCTCTCCCAGTGTTAAACACCCCAGTACCTCCCCAGTGTTAAACACTTGAAGTACCTCCCCAGTGTTAAACACCCCAGTACCTCCCCAGTGTTAAACACCCCAGTACCTCCCAGTGTTAAACACCCCAGTACCTCCCCAGTGTTAAACACCCCAGTACCTCCCAGTGTTAAACACCCCAGTACCTCAGTGTTAAACACCCCAATACCTCCCCAGTGTTAAACACCCCAGTACCTCCAGTGTTAAACACCCCAGTACCTCCCCAGTGTTAAACTTTCGTACCTCCCCAGTGTTAAACACCCCAGTACCTCCCAGTGTTAAACACTCCAGTACCTCCCCAGTGTTAAACACCCCAGTACCTCCCAGTGTTAAACACCCCAGTACCTCCCAGTGTTAAACACCCCAGTACCTCCCAGTGTTAAACACCCCAGTACCTCCCAGTGTTAAACACCCCAGTACCTCCCAGTGTTAAACACCCCCAGTACCTCCCAGTGTTAAACACCCAGTACCTCAGTGTTAAACACCCCAGTACCTCCCCAGTGTTAAACACCCAGTACCTCCCAGTGTTAAACACCCCCAGTACCTCCAGTGTTAAACACCCCAGTACCTCCCAGTGTTAAACACCCCAGTGCCTCCCCAGTGTTAACACCCCAGTACCTCCCAGTGTTAAACACCCCAGTACCTCCCCAGTGTTAAACACCCCAGTACCTCCCCAGTGTTAAACAGTACCTCCCAGTGTTAAACACCCCAGTACCTCCCAGTGTTAAACACCCCAGTGCCTCCCAGTGTTAAACACCCAGTACCTCCCCAGTGTTAAACACCCCAGTACCTCCCAGTGTTAAACACCCAAGTACCTCCCAGTGTTAAACACCCCAGTACCTCCCCAGTGTTAAACACCCCAGTACCTCCCAGTGTTAAACACCCCAGTACCTCCCCAGTGTTAAACACCCCAGTACCTCCCAGTGTTAAACACCCCAATACCTCCCCAGTGTTAAACACCCAGTACTCCCCAGTGTTAAACACCTTAGTACCTCCCCAGTGTTAAACACCCCAGTACCTCCCAGTGTTAACACCCAGTACCTCCCCAGTGTTAAACACCCAGTACCTCCCCAGTGTTAAACACAGTACCTCCCAGTGTTAAACACCCCAGTACCTCCCAGTGTTACACCCCAGTACCTCCCCAGTGTTAAACACCCCAGTACCTCCCAGTGTTAAACACCCAGTACCTCCCCAGTATTAGCACCCCAATACCTCCCAGTGTTAAACACCCCAGTACCTCCCAGTGTTAAACACTTACCCCCCAGCATTAAGCACCCCAGTACCTCCCCAGTGTTAAACATCCCAGTACCTCCCCAGTGTTAAACACCCCAGTACCTCAGTGTTAATCACCCCAGTGCCCCAGCTTATTAGTACCTCCCAGTGTTAAACACCCCAGTACCTCCCAGTATTAATCACCCCAGTACCCCCACCAGCATTATACCCCAGTACCTCCCCAGTGTTAAACACAGTACCTCCAGTAATCACCCCAGTACCCCACCAGCATTATACCCCAGTACCTCCCCAGTGTTAAACACCCCAGTACCTCCCCAGTGTTAAACACCCCAGTACCTCCCAGTATTAATCACCCCAGTACCCACCAGCATTACGCACCCAGTACCTCCCCAGTGTTAAACACCCCAGTGCCTCCTCAGTGTTAATCAGCCCAGTACCCCCCAGTATTAAGCACCCCAGTTACCTCCCCAGTGTTAACACTAGTACCTCCCATTATTAAACACCCAGTACCTCCCCAGTGTTAAACACCCCAGTACCTCCCCAGTATTAAACACCCCAGTACTTCCCCAGTGTTAAACACCCAGTACCTCCCAGTATTAAACACCCCAGTACCTCTCCAGTGTTAAATACCCCATTACCTCTCAATGTTAAACACCCAATGCCTCTCCAGTGTTAAACACCCCAGTACCTCCCCAGTGTTAACTACCCCAGTGCCTCCCAGTATTAAACACCCCAGTTCCTCCCCAGTATTAAACACCCCAGTACCTCCCAGTACTTACCCCAGTACCTCCAGTGTTAAACACCCAGTACTCCAGTGTTAAACACCCCAGTACCTCCCAGTATTAAACACCCAGTACCTCTGATTAAACTCCCAGTACCTCCCAGTATTAAACACCCCAGTTCCTCTCCAGTATTAAACACCCCAGTACCTCCCAGTATTAAACACCCCAGTACCTCCCCAGTGTTAACTCCCTATTACCTCCCAGTGTTAAACACCCCAGTACCACCCAGTATGAAACACCCCAGTACCTCCCCAGTATTAAACACCCCAGTACCTCCCCCAATATTAAACTCCCCAGTACCTCCCCAGTATTAAACTCCCCAGTTCCTCCCCAGTATTAAACTCCCAGTTCCTCCCCGGTATTAAATACCCCAGTACCTCCCCAGTGTTAAACACCGCAGTACCTCCCAGTATTAAACACCCCAGTACCTCCCCAGTATTAAACACCCCAGTACCTCCCCAGTGTTAAACACCCCAGTACCTCTAGTATTAAACACCCAGTACCTCCCCAGTATTAAACACCCCAGTACCTCCCCAGTGTTAAACACCCCATGCCTCCTATTAAACACCCAGTACCTCCCCAGTATTAAACAGTACCTCCCCAGTGTTAACACCCATGCCTCCTGGTATTAAACACCCCAGTACCTCCCAGTATTAAACCCCAGTACCTCCCCAGTGTTAAACACCAGTACCTCCCCAGTATTAAACATCAAATTCCTCCCCAGTATTAAACACCCCAAGTATTAAACACCCCAATACTTCCCCAGTATTAAACTCCCAATACCTCCCCAGTATTAAACACCCAGTACCTCCCAGTATGAAACACCTCTGCCTCCCCAGTATTAAACACCCAGTACCTGCCGAATATTAAACTCTCATACCTCCTCATAAACTCCCCAGTACCTCCCGTATTAAACACCCAGTACCTCCCCAGTGTTAAACACCCCAGTACCTCCCCAGTGTTAATCAGCAGTGCCCCACCAGTATTAAGCACCCGTACCTCCCCAGTGTTAAACAGTACCTCCCCATTATTAAACACCCAGTACCTCCCCAGTGTTAAACACCCCAGTACCTCCCAGTGTTAAACACCCAGTGTTCCCCAGTGTTAAACACCCCAGTACCTCCCAGTATTAAGCACTTCGTACCTCTCCAGTGTTAAACACCCCAGTACCTCTCAGTGTTTAACACCCCAGTACCTCCCCAGTTAAACACCCAGTACCTCCCAGTATTAACACCCCAGTTCCTCCCCAGTATTAAACACCCCAGTACCTGCAATTATTAACACCCAGTGCCTCCCAAACACCCCAGTACCTACCCAGTATTAAACCCAGTACCTCCCAGTATTAAACACCCCAGTACCTCCCAGTGTTAAACTCCCAGTACCTCTGATAAAACACCCAGTTCCTCCCCAGTATTAAACACAGTACCTCCCAGTATTAAACACCCCAGTACCTCCCAGTATTAAACTCCCATTACTCCCAGTATAAAACACCCCCAGTACCTCCCAGTATGAAACACCCCAGTACCTCCCAGTATTAAACACCCCAGTACCTCCCCAATGTTAAACTCCCAGTACCTCCCAGTATTAAACTCCCAGTTCTCCCCAGTATTAAACTCTGATCCTCCCATTATTAAATACCCTCAGTGTTAAACACCCCAGTGCCTCCCAGTGTTAAACACCCCAGTACCTCCCCGGTATTAAACACCCCAGTACCTCCTAGTATTAAACACCCCAGTACCTCCCCAGTGTTAAACACCCCAGTACCTCCCAGTGTTAAACACCCCAGTCCTCCCAGTATTAAACATCCAAATTCCTCCCCAGTATTAAACACCCCAGTACCTCCCCAGTATTAAACACCTACTTCCCCAGTATTAAACTCCCCAGTACCTCCCCAGTATTAAACACCCCAGTACCTCCAGTATTAAACACCTCTGTGTACCTCCCCAGTATTAAACACCGTACCTGCCGAATATTAAGCTCCCAGTACCTCCCAGTATTAAACTCCCCAGTACCTCCCAGTGTTAAACACCCCAGTACCTCCCCAGTGTTAAACACCCAATGCCTCCCCAGTGTTAAACACCCCAGTACCTCTCAGTATTAATCACCACCTTTTCCCATTCCCAGTGTTAAACACTTGTACCTCCCAGTGTTAATCACCCCAGTACCCCACCAGTATTAAGCACCCCAGTACCTCCCCAGTGTTAAACACCCCAGTACCTCCCCATTGTTAAACTCCAATGCCTCCCAGTGTTAAACATCCAGTACCTCCCAGTATTAAACACCCCAGTACTTCCCCAGTGTTAAACACCTTAGTACCTCCCAGTATTAAGCACCCCAGTACCTCTCCAGTATTAAACACCCCAGTACCTCCAGTGTTAAACACAGTACCTCCCAGTGTTAAACACCCAGTACCTCCCAGTATTAAACACCCCAGTTCCTCCCAGTATTAAACACCCAGTACCTACCCAGTAGCTTACCCCAGTACCTCCCAGTATTAAACACCCCAGTACCTGCCCAGTATTAAACACCCCAGTACCTCCCAGTATTAAACACCCAGTGCCTCCCCAGTATTAAACTCCCCAGTACCTCCCCAGTATTAACACCCCAGTTCCTCCCCAGTATTAAACACCAGTACCTCCCCAGTATTAAACACCCAAGTACCTCCCCAGTATTAAACTCCCATTACCTCCCCAGTATTAAACACCCCAGTACCTCCCAGTATTAAACACCCCAGTACCTCCCAGTAAACACCCCAGTACCTCCCAATAAACTCCCAGTACCTCCCCAGTATTAAACTCCCCAGTTCCTCCCCAGTATTAAACTCCCCAGTTCCTCCCAGTATTAAATACCCCAATGCCTCCCAGTGTTAAACACCCCAGTACCTCCCAGTATTAAACACCCCAGTACCTCCCCAGTATTAAACACCCCAGTACCTCCTAGTATTAAACACCCCAGTACCTCCCCAGTATTAAACACCCCAGTACCTCCCCAGTGTTAAACACCCCAGTACCTCCCAGTATTAAACATCCAAATTCCCCCCAGTATTAAACACCCCAGTACCTCCCCAGTATTAAACACCCAGTACTTCCACAGTATTAAACTCCCCAGTACCTCCCCATTAAACACCCATGCCTCCCAGTATGAAACACCTCTGTACCTCCCAGTATTAAACACCCAGTACCTGCCGAAGATGTTAACTCCCAGTACCTCCCAGTATTTACTCCCCAGTACCTCCCCGGTATTAAACACAGTACCTCCCCAGTGTTAAACACCCCAGTACCTCCCAGTATTAAACACCCCAGTACCTCCCCAGTTTTAAATCCCCAATCCTCCCAGTATTAAACACCCCAGTACCTCCCAGTATTAAACACCCCAGTACCTCCCAGTATTAAACTCCCAGTACCTCCACAGTATTACTCCCAGTACCTCCCCAGTATTAAACACCCAGTACCTCCCAGTATTAAACACCCCAGTACCTCCCAGTGTTAAACACCCCAGTTGCTTATATACCGGGAGTGACGTTGGAATCCGGGCTTGAATATTACTGAGTAAGACCCCGATAGGAGGGAGGAGGAAGAGGAGGAGGAGGGAGGAGGAAGAGGAGGAGGAAGGAGGAGGAGGAAGAGGAGGAGGAGGAGGTAGGAGGAAGAGAGGAGGAGGAAGGAGGTGGAGGGGGAGGAGGGAGTAGGAGGAAGAGGAAGGAGGAGGAAGAGGGAGGTGAGGAGTGGGAGGAAGAGGGAGGAGGAAGAGGAGGAGGGGAGGGGTAGGAGGAAGAGGAGGAGGAGGAGGAGGGAGGGAGTGGGAGGGAAGGAGGAGGAGGAAGGAGGAGGTGGGAAGGAAGAGAGAGGAGGAGGGAAGAGGGAGGAGGAGGGTAGGAGGAAGAGAGGGAGGAAGGGAGGAGGGAGGAGTGGGGAGGAAGAGGAGGAGGAGAGGAGGAGGAGGGAGTGGGAGGAGGGGAGGGAGGGAGGAGGAAGAGGAGGAGGTGAGGAGTAGGAGGAAGAGAGGGAGGAGGAAGAGGGAGGGAGGGAGTAGGAGGAAGGAGGGAGGAGGAGGAAGAGGAGGAGGGAGGAGTGGAGGAAGGAGGAGGGAGGAAGAGGAGGGAGGAGGGAGTGGGAGGAAGAGGGAGGGAGGAAGAGAGGGAGGAGGGGAGGGAGGGAGGGAAGGAGGGAGGAGGAAGGGAGGAGGAGGGAGTGGAGGAAGAGGGAGGAGGAGAGGGAGGAGGGGAGGGGTAGGAGGGAGGAGGAGGGAGGAAGAGGGAGGGAGGTGAGGGAGTAGGAGGGAGAGGGGAGGAGGAAGAGGAGGAGGGGAGGGGTAGGGAGGAAGGGAGGAGGAAGAAGGGAGGGAGGGAGGGAGTAGGAGGAAGAGGAGGAGGGAGGGAGTAGGAGGAGGAGGAGGAGGAGGAAGAGGGAGGAGGTGAGAGAAGGAGGAAGGAGGGAGTAGGAAGAAGGAGGAGTAGGGAAGGAGGAGGAGGAGGAGGGAGGTAGGAGGAGAGGGGAGTAGGAAGAGGGAGGAGGAGGAGTGAGAGGAAGGAGGAGGAGGGAGGAAGAGGGAGGAGGTGAGGGAGGAGGAGGAAAGAAGGAGGGAGGGTGGGAGGAGAAGAGGGAGGAGGGGGAGGGAGGGAGGAAGAGGGAGGAGGAAGAGGGAGGAGGGGGAGGAGTAGGAGGGAAGAGGAGGAGGGAGGGTAGAGGAAGAGGGAGGAAGAGAGAGGGGAGGAGTAGGAGGGAAGAGGAGGAGGAAGAGGAGGTGTGAGGGGAGGAGGAGAGAGGAGTAGGAGGAAGAGGAGGAGGTGAGGGTAGGGAGGAAGAGGAGGAGGGAGGAGGAGTAGGAGGGGAAGAGGAGGAGGGAGGAGGAGTAGGAGGAGAGGAGGAGGGAGGAGTAGGAGGAAGAGAGGAGGAGGAGGAAGAGGGAGGAGGTGAGGTAGGAGGAGAGAGAGGAGGAGGAGGAAGAGGGAGGTGAGGGAGTAGGGAGGGGGAAGAGGAGGAGGTGAGGGAGTGGGAGGAAGAGGGAGGAGGGAGGGAGTGGGAGGAAGAGAGGAGGAGGAGAGGAGGAGGTGAGGGTAGGAGGAAGAGGAGGAGGTGAGGAGGAGGAGGAATGGAGGAGGGAGGAGTAGGAGGAAGAGGAGGAGGAGGAGGAAGAGGAGGAGGAGGTAGGAGGAAGGAGGAGGTGGAGGTAGGAGGAAGAGGAGGAGGTGAGGGAGGAGGAGGAAGAGGAGGAGGAGGGAGTAGGAGGAAGAGGGAGGGAGGTGAGGGGAGGAGGAAGAGGAGGTGAGGAGGAGGAGGAAGAGGAGGAGGAGGGGGAGTAGGAGGAAGAGGAGGAGGAGGTGAGGGAAGATCCTTAATTAATGTCTGGGGTTATATCGTTTGTGGGGGCGGGGAGATGAGAGAAAGGAGGTACAGGGAAGAGAGAGAGTACCATATTTGTATCTTAATTATTATTTTTATTTCAATTAATTATTATGGCGAAATATAATTAATTACTACTATCATAATAACTTTATTTTTTTAAGTTGTTTTATTTAAATATGAAATTAATTTACCTAATTTGTATTAATTTATCACAAGTCTTTAATTATAATGATTCACTAAAATTAATTATATTATTGTGAATATTAATAATGCATGGTATTTAATTATCAGCATTTGTATTTCATATAATGCTCAAAGCCTTATATATAATAGGAACTGTCTTAAATAACCTACTATAGTATGTTTACCTGAGTCTTATCAACACCTAGAATAAACTTTTTGTCTGTGTTTTATTATACTCAGAGGCTTATAGTGTCAAAAAACATCATAGTTATTGTTTTCTTTTTACGTCATTGGAGTCTTATTAACACTGAATCAAATAAGACCTTTATACATATACTCAAGTCTTATTACACCTGGAGCCTTATTACACCTGGAGCCTTATACACCTGGAGCCTTATTACCTGGAGCCTTATTACTCCTGGAGCCTTGTCACCTGGGCCTTATTACACCTGGAGCCTTATTACCTGGAGCCTTATTACCTGGGCCTTGTGCCTGGAGCCTTATTACACCTGGAGCCTTATTACACCTGAGCCTTATTACACCTGGAGCCTTATGCCTGGAGCCTTATTACACCTGGAGCCTTATTACACCTGGAGCCTTATTACACCTGGAGCCTTATTACACCTGGAGCCTTATTACACCTGGAGCCTTATTATGAACATTAGGTGTACTAGCGGAAGAAACTTATCCTATATCGAGTTATTATTCCATCATACTTTGACACTTTATCAATGTATACTTGATCATACTTGAAGTCTTATGAATACTGGAGCAAGAACAGACACACTTTGTCCTGTAAACAAGTATAAATTATATTCTATTATGCTCAGAGTATGATGATTATTCTTACTTAATATTGGGAACCAGGAGAGTTATTATGCTCTTGGGTATTATTATGCTTCCAGTCTCATTAATGTGTTGTATTGAACTCTTCTCTCTCTCTCTCTCTCTCTCTCTCTCTCTCTCAAATGTGTTTCTAGTATACGTATCAAGCAACGGGTAATATACCATCTTTCTCCCTCCTCCCTCCCTGCCTCTCTTCCCTCCTCTCCTGCCTCTCCCTCCCTCTCTCCTCCTCCCTCCCCTCCTCTCCCTCCTCCCCTCCTCCCTCTCCCTCCCTCTCCCTCCCCTCCTCTCCTGCCTCTCCCTCCCCACTCTCCCTCCCTCTCCCTCCCTCCTCCCTCCTCTCCCTCCCCTCCCTCTCCCTCCTCTCCCTCCCTCCTCTCCCTCCCTCTCCTCCCCCTCCACTCTCCCTGCCTCTCCCTCCCTCACTCCTCCCTCCCCTCCCTCTCCCACCTCTCCTTCCCCTCCTCTCTCCCTCCCTCTCCCTCCCCTCCTCTCCCTACCTCTCCTTCCCTCCTCTCCCTCCCTCTCCCTCCCCTCCACTCTCCCTCCCTCTCCCCTCCCCTCCCTCTCTCTGCCCTCTCCCTCCCCTCCTCTCCCTGCCTCTCCCTCCCTCCCTCTCCTCCCTCTCCTCCCCTCACTCTCCCTGCCTCTCCCTCCCCTCCACTCCCTGCCTCTCCCTCCCCTCTCCCCTCCCTCTCCCTCCCTCTCTCCCTGCCTCTCCTTCCCCCTCCCTCTCCCTGCCTCTCCCCTCCCCTCACTCTCCCTCCTCCTCCCTCCCCTCCTCTCCCCTGCCTCTCTCCCTCCCCCTCCTCTCCTCTCCCTCCCCTCTCTCCCTTCCCTCCCTCCCCTCCTCCCCTCTCCCCTCCCCTCACTCTTCCTCCTCTCCCTCCCTCCTCTCCCTGCCTCTCCCTTCCCCTCCTCTCCCCTGCCTCTCCTTCCCCTCCTCTCCTCCCTCTCCCTCCCCTCCTCTCCTCCCTCTCCCTCCCCTCCTCTCCCTCCCTCTCCCTCCCCTCCTCTCCCCTCCTCTCCTCCTCCACTCTCCCTGCCTCTCCTTCCCCTCCCTCTCCCTGCCTCTCCCTCCTCCTCTCCCTCTCCCTCCCCCTCCCCTGCTCCCCTCCCTCCTCCCTCCCTCTCCCTCCCCTCACTCTCCCTGCCTCTCCCTCCCCTCCCCACTCTCCCTGCCTCTCCCCTCCCCTCCCCTCTCCCTCCCCTCTCCTCCCCTCCTCTCCCCTCTCTCCCTTCCCCTCACTCTCCCCTGCCTCCCCTCCCCTCCTCCCCACCTCCTCCCCTCCCTCTCCCTCCTCTCCCTCCCCTCCCTCCCTGCCTCTCCCTCCCCTCCCTCTCCCCTTCCTCTCCCTCCCCTCCTCTCCCCCCTCTCCCTCCCCTCCCTCTTCTTCCCTCTCCCTCCCCTCCCTCTCCCTGCCTCTCCTTCCCCTCCACTCTCCCCTGCCTCTCCCTTCCCTCCTCTCCCTCCTCTCCCCTCCCCTCCTCTCCTCCCTCTCCTCCCCTCCTCTCCCTGCCTCTCCCCTCCCCTCCTCTCCTGCCTCTCCCTCCCCTCACTCTCCCTGACTCTCCCCTCCCCTCCCTCTCCCTCCCTCTCCCCTCCCCTCCCTCTCCTGCCTCTCCCTCCCCTCCCTCTCCCTGCCTCTCCTTCCCCTCTCCCCTGCCTCTCCCTCCCTCCTCTCCTGCCTCTCCCTCCCCTCCTCTCCCCACTCTCCTCCCCTCCTCTCCCTCCCTCTCCCTCCCCTCCCTCTCCCTGCCTCTCCTTCCCCTCCTCCCTGCCCTCTCCCTCCCCTCCTCTCCCCTCCCTCTCCCTCCCCTCCCTCTCCCTCTCCCTTCTCCCCGTCTTCCCCTACCTCCCTCTCCCACCCATTTCGTCTCATTTCCCTCCCCCTTTGTCTCCTCTGAATATATACATGTATACATATTTTCTCCTTCTTGCTCTCCTTCTTTTCTTCTCTCACCATTCTCTCCCCTATCTTCACTCCTTTATCTATTTCTTTATTCTCTTCCTCCTCTTTACTCTAATTAGTGTTTGTTTATCTCTGTTGCTTGTAATTTCTTCCTTTATTTATTAGCCTCTCTCTCTCTCTCTCTCTCTCTCTCTCTCTCTCTCTCTCTCTCTCTCTCTCTCTCTCTCTCTCTCTCTCTCTCTCTCTCTTGCGTGGACAGACAGACAGATGGATAAATAGACAGACTGGTGAGACAGATAAGATAAAAGAGACAGGGGCCAGGTCACAGCATCACGCCGCCTCTCACCAAATCTTGAAGCAACTGCTCTCCTGTTTTCCACACCACCTGTTATTATGTAAAGGAAGACGTGTGTTTGTATCTCTGTTTGTCTGTCTGTTTGATTGTGTGTTTGCTTTTTGTTTGTGTTTCTGCTTCTCTTTCGTTTGTGTTTTGTTTGTTTCTTTGTCTGTGTGTCTGATTGTTTATGTTATGTCTACCATCCTCTCTGTTTGTCTGATCATCTTTATGCCCTTCTATCTACCTGACTGTACCTGTCTCAGCCTGTCTGTCTGTCTGTCTGTCTGTGTCTGTCTATCTGTCTGTCTGTCTGTCTGTCTGTGTCTGTCTGTCTGTCTGTCTGTCTGTCTATCTATCTGTCTATCTGTCTGTCTATCTATCCATCTGTCTGTCTATCTATCTGTCTGTCTATCTATCTATCTATCTATCTATCTTCTATCTATCTATCTGTCTGTCTGTCTGTCTGTCTGTCTGTCTCCGTCCGTCTGTCTGTGTCTGTCTGTCTGTCTGTCTGTCTGTCTGTCTGTCTGTCTGTCCAAAACTACACACCTTACCTCCTTATTTTCCCCCTCCAGAACTTCTATAATAGATGCCTAAAATTCCCAAAAGAGAAGCAAATTCCCTAGACTCCAGAAAATTTTTCCCCAGCTCACAGGAATTTGTGGATAATTCTTATAATTTTTTCTTACTAAATATTTTTCATTTTTTTTTTAGAGGGACATGATTGAAATATTAAATTGTAAATAGGTATAAAATAATTTTCTATATTGAAGTGAATTGAAAAACGTATATAATGGTTAAGTATTTTTAGAAGTCTAATTGAAATAAAAGCAAAGGTTTTGTTTTTATAAGTGTAAATTGAAATTAGACTAATGTTTTTATTTTGTATTAGTGTAAACTGATCAGAAATATTGTTTTAAAATATAAATTTAATACTTTTTTAAGTTTGAATTAAAAATAATAGATGTGTTTCAAAGGTGCGGTGTATAAGTATAAATGCTGAGGTTCTCTTGCATATACATTATCTTAAAGTGAAAAATACAACGATTTATTTATTTTGGCAACACAGCATGTTAGTGTAGAGTAAATATAAAAATAATTTTTTTGAAAATACATTTTCGGTAATTGCAAAATTGTAAATATTAAAAAAAGGTTTATGTAAATTGAAATACGAGCAAACTGTTTTTTACAAATATATAAATATAATGTAAATTTATCTTATCTTAAAGTCATATATTTTGATAAGTTGAGTTATTGTATTAAATGTTGGTTCACATTACACCACAAATACATGAATATATAGTAATGGCTGACCCTCGTGCAGCGAGGATGGCCGGCTTAAGAGCCCACTAGGCGTGAATTTGTTTAAGGTGTAGAAGCTGTCGCCAACACAACAACCCACCCTGAGTTAACAGGCTGCATGACCCGGTGTCAAGGAATAGTCCGAGTAGACCGGACAACTCGCCAACTGCACTGGCTAACCATTACCCCGGAATACGCTCCAAATGGATTAACATCCAGGTCCCCAATTACTGCTGGGTAGACAGGGCAAATGGCGTAAAGAACTTGTCCATAGTTTGACCCTGCGGGGATCGAACACGGGTCCACTCGCTTGCGAGGCGAGCATGCTGACCATTCGACAGGTGCCGACACACATACATCCATACATATTGTACATACATACATACATACATTCATATACACATACATACATACATACATTATTAAAGAAGTTAGTGATGTTTAACATGACACACAAAGTTTGATGTTCACTTGTATTCGTCGAGGCTGTCTTGACTCCAAGTTTGATTTGTTCACTTGATAGTTTGATTGTTGTGAAGTCTGGCCAGTGAAACTCTCCTCTTCTTCCTCCTCATCCTCTTTTTCTCTTCTTTCTCGTCCTCCTCTTCCTCGTCCACCGCTTCCTCTTCCTCCTCTTCTTCCTCTTTCTCTTTCTTCCTCTTCCTCCTCCTCCTCCTCCTCCCTGATCGTTTATTATTCTGTTTCATTATCTTATACTCTCTCTCTCTCTCTCTCCTCTTCTATCCTACCTTCTATCTTTTTCACTAATTTTGTGTTTTTTGTATTTATGTCTATTCTGGCTTTGGTAATTCCTATTTGAGCTTTAGTTTGATACTCTCTCTCTCTCTCTCTCTCTCTCTCTCTCTCTCTCTCTCTCTCTCTCTCTCTCTCTCTCTCTCTCTCTCTCTCTCTCTCTCTCTCTCTCTCTCTCTCTCTCTCTCTTCTCACCTTCCCTCCCTCTTCCCTGTTCGCTCCTCCTGATATCATCTGTCCACCCACACCTACTTTCTTTGTCTCTCTCTTTCCTTCGCCTTCGCCCTTGTTATCTCTCCTTCTCCTTCTCTTATCTCTCCCTCTCCCGTCTCTTATCTCTCCCTCTCCCTTCTCTTATCTCCCTCTCCCTTCTCTTATCTCTCCCTCTCCTTCTCTTATCTCTCCTCCCTTCTCTTATCTCTCCCTCTCCCTTCTCTTATCTCACCCTCTCCTTCTCTTATCGACCTTCCCACAGTTCCTACTCATCATCATCTTCTTCTTTCATCTCCTCTTCCTCATCTTCCTCTTCCTCATTCCCTCACCTCCTCTTTCTTATCTTTCTCTTCCTCATTCCTGTACCTTCCTTTCTTCCTTTTGCTTTCCCTCCTTCCCTTTTCTTTATTCCTTCCTTTCTCTCTCTCTCCTCCTCTTCACTTTCATTTTCACCTCATTTCCTTTCCCCTTTCTTATCTCTTCCTTCCTCTTCCTTCACCTCCTCTTCCCTTCTCCCTTTCTTCCTCCTCTTCCTCATTCCTTCCCTCCTCTTCTCCTTCCTTCTCCTCCTCGTCGTCTCTCTCTCTCTCTCTCTCTCTCTCTCTCTCTCTCTCTCTCTCTCTCTCTCTCTCTCTCTCTCTCTCTCTCCTCTCTCTCTCTCTCTCTCTCTCTCTCTCCCTTCGCCAATTCCGTTGAGTGACTTTTACTTGAGGCAATTCTTTCTCCTCCTCCTTTTCTTCCTCCTATCCCTACTTATTTTCTTCTTTTTCCTCTTCCCTTTTCTTCTCCCTCCCCCATTGCTTCCCTCTTCTTGTCCTTCCTCCCCCTCCCTCCCTCTCCCTGTTGCTTGGCCTCCTCCTCCCCCATGAGGTAACTAGATAATCTCTTTGCAAGTTAACTCAAAACTTCCACCTGATCGGAAGGAAAAGCGCATAAAATTTGTGAAAATCTCTCATAAGAGATAGTTCAGTAACTTGCTTTTGTAGATTAGAGAGACAGAGACCCACGGTTTTCTTTCATTCGCGAGATAACTGTGGTTTTTTTAGAGATAGTTAGATAGATAGATAGATAGATAGATAGAGTTTTTGAAAAGTAAAAAATTTTCATTCGCCACATAATCACACACTCATGATGTTTATTTTAATTTTTCCCCCAAGAAAGTTTTCGGACACTGGGAATTAGCGAATCTTTTATAAGCCTTTCCGTCTCAGTTTTATTGATTCTTGTGATTAGAAAAGTGCGAATCTTTGTCGAAAATTAATGTTTATTGTGATTAGGGATTCTCAATAATATATTTATCCTTCATAGATTAGCGAATCATTGCTGTTTTATTTCAATTACTGTATATATTTTCTCAGCTCTAACAAGCCACACACTTGGCCTTGTACCCTACCAATCCATATCGTTCTCATAAAACATTTGCCATGTTAATGATTCGCTAATCACCTACCATTTACAAATATTTTTTACACAAAAATATATCAGGATCAATATCAGCTAATCACTTATCATACACCAATCTCAAATAATTGTTTATATCTACAGGTTAAAGATTCGCCAATCACTTATAACATTTCAGATTTGTATATATTCAGAAACCAATTAAATATTCGCCAATCACATAATTAAACATTCCTAATCATGTAAACATCTACGACTATAACTTCAAGATTCGCCAATTAAAACAACTACACGAATATAATTTTCCCCTAAAACTAAAATTATTATTCCTGGGTAAATTATAGGTGAATTTTAATCTCCCGCTAAAAGATATAATTTGTTGAGTAAACATTGAAGAAAAAACTGTGTGTATAAGATTTTCTGGGTTTTAATATTCGCGTCTGACGTCCATGAATGTAACCGTGTGAATGATGTGAGTCTGGATGAATGATGTGAGTCTGGATGAATGAAGTGAGTCTGGATGAATGATGTGAGTCTGGATGAATGAAGTGAGTGGATGAACGATGTGAGTCTGGACGAACGAGCCTGGATTAATGAATCTGGATGAATGTTGTGAGTCTGGGTGAATGATGTGAGTCTGGATGAATGAATGAATCTGGATGAACGAATCTGGATGAATGTTGTGAGTCTGGATGAATCATGTGAGTCTGGGTGAATGAATGAATCTGGATGAACGAATCTGGGTGAATGATGTTAGTCCGGTGGTATGATAATGTTAGCTCAGGATGAATGATGTTGCTACTGGTGAATGATATGAGTGAACGACAGGTTTTTAGCGAGTATCATTCAGCCACTAATGGAGTCCCGGCCAGGTGGGTGTACACGGCTTGTTGACTCCTAATGTTACCTCTCTCTCTCTCTCTCTCTCTCTCTCTCTCAGGGTGGTGATGTGTATTTATACATTTATTTATGACTTGTAAGTTGGAACACTTATAGAATACTTGTATAGTGAATTATTGAAGGGAAGAAAATGGGTTATGTGTGTGTAAGGAATATTTTAATGTTCGCTACACTACTACCACTCTGCTGTCACTCAAGAAGCGCTCAACACACTGACCATCACCAGGGCCTCATCTGCTTCTGCACCTTCCTCCACACCGACCACCCACCCACCCCATGTCTTTGTATATAATAGGTCATTTTTGTCCAATGTATATTTTCAGCCTTCGGGCTGCCGAATTTTTTCAATAAACCGTTTATTATTATTATTATTATTATTATTATTACACACACACACACACACACACACACACACACACACACACACACACACACACATCAAGAAGAAACTGTTTCCCATTTCTTGGTTTAACTTATATATACATAATTACTGCTTTACTTTATCACTAAACCAAATTTTACCCGTTTCGTTTTAAACACCGAGTTTACGTGTGATTAGCAAGGTTTACCTTTTCGTAGGTCACCTGTAATTAACACATTTACCTGTACGTAGCAAATTGTCCTTTAATTAGTAACTTTACAAGTTTAGCCTGTACGTAGCAAGTTCCCCTGTACGTGGAAGTTCATCTGTAATTAGCAAGTTTACCTGTTTGGTGTCTGCCGTTCTGTGTTAGGGTTGTTTAATTATGCTGATGGCGAAGTGGAGGAGAGGGGAAGAGGGGAGATGTTAAGGGCAGGAGATAAGGGATGGAGGAAATGGAAGGGAGAGGTGAGGGGTTGGTGAAGAGGCGAGAGGTAAAGTGATGAAGGAAGTGGGGGAGGGAGGAGGATACGGAGGGTAAAGAGGATGTGAGAAAAGGAGGAGGAAGGAAGAGAGAGGTGGGGATTTATCAAGATGAGAAGGGGATAAGAGGTGAATAAAAAACATGTCCGGAGAAGAGGAGGAGGGAGACAAGGAGAGAGTTATTAAATGGAGGAGGAGGAGAAAGTGACGTAAACTCTGGGATGAAAAGAAAAAGAAAAAACAAAATGTGTAAAATGCAAAAAAAAAACAAAATGGAACTGGGAAAGAGAAGAAGAAAAAATAAAAATCGTGAAGTTGAGAGAGAGAGAGAGAGAGAGAGAGAGAGAGAGAGAGAGAGAGAGAGAGAGAGAGAGAGAGAGAGAGAGAGAGAGAGTCTCACTTAACCAAACTTAACTTTACAAACCAACATATGTTAGTTTATTAAAAGCAAGCCCAGGAGACCCTAACTATATATAGTGTGAGCGAGGCACGGGGTTAAGCGAGGCGTGATGGAGCTTTACCGGGGGCTACTGAACCGGGAACTGGGAATCAGGAACCGGGAATTGGACCACCGTGGATGGGAATTATGGTCCGTTTCTTGTCCCGGTTGTAAGGGTCGGTCCACTTAGGTGAGGAAATACCATGAAAAATTTGCACCCATGTTATTTAGGTTAAAAAATACCGCGTTGAGGGAAGGGAGTTTTTAACCTTGTGGAAATGGCGGAATATTTTTATAGTAGATGTTGATGATGTTTATAATGTTGATGTTTATGAATGTTAATGTTTATGAATGTTTCTAATTTTTATGTTTATGAATGTTTCTAATGTTGATGTTTATGAATGTTAATGTTTATGAATATTTCTAATGTTAATGTTTATGAATGTTTTAATGTTGATGTTTATGAATGTTAATGTTTATGAATGTTTCCAATAAGTTAATGTTTATGAATGTTAATGTTTATGAATGTTTCTACGTTAATGTTTATGGAATGTTAATGGTTTAAGTGAATGTTTCTAATGTTGATGTTTATGAATGTTAATGTTTATGAACGTTTCTAATGTTACTGTTTATGAACAAGTTAATGTTTATGAATGCTTCTAATGTTGATGTTATAAATGTTAATGTCTATGAATGTTTCTAATGCTAATGTTTATGAATGTTAATGTTTTGCGAATGTTTCTTAATGTTAATACTATGAATGTTTTAATGTTGATGTTTATGGTTGAAATAGATGATGATGTTAGGAGGACAAATGGTGGTGTTTATATGTGATAACTGAAAGACTAGATGCTGATGTTCAGGGAAGGAAACCATCGTATATCTTATGCTTTAAGACCAAGTGAATGTTGATGTGTAGTACTTGAATGTTGGATGTCTAGTGTGTGTGTGTGTGTGTATCTCAGTGCTCCCCTCCCCCGCATTATCCTGTGTAAAGTTATATAAATTTATCTTTTATTTTTCAAGTCGTCTAGCAATACTTCTTTATTTTTTTTTGTGCAATTTTATCTCATTATTTTAGTATTTTATGACATTTTTTATAATTATTTTAATTATTTTTCGGCATTTTTCTATCAGCTTTCGTATTTTCGACGAGACTTGTAACATTTTCTGGGAGAGCAGCGTGTTGGTGGAGTCTGAGAGCTGTTGATGGGGGACTGACAGACACAGACACAGACAGACACAGACACAGACACAGACACAGACTCCTATATTCCCCCACCCTGCAGGTGAAGGAACTCGGTAGGAAATAATAAATGTAAACAAACTCAAACACCTCGATCACCTTCTCTGTTCACCTGAGGAGCTAAATAACATTGTTTAACTCACCTGATGAAGATAATAAACCTCACCTTGTTTTAACACCTGACCAACATAAACCATCGGATCACCAACACATGATAATTAACCTGAAGCCTCAACCATAGACACATTTTTTGTTAGTATAGAAGTTCATCATCACTACGATTTTAGACTATAGTGTAGACAGGATGGTGGTGGTGGTGGTGAAGGTGATGTGTGGTGTAGTGGTGGAATGGTGGTGGTGGTGTGGTGGTGAGGTGGTGGTAATGGTAGTAGTGGTGGTGGTGATGGTGGTGGTGATGGTGGTGGTGGTGATAGTGGTGGTATGGTAGTAGTGGTGGTGGTGCTGAAGGTGATGGTGGTGGTGGTGATAGTGGTGGTAATGGTAGTAGTGGTGGTGGTGATGGTGGTGATAGTGGTGGTAATGGTAGAAGTGGTGGTGGTGATGGTGGTGGTGGTGGTGATAGTGGTGGTAATGGTAGAAGTGGTGGTGGTGATGGTGGTGGTGGTGGTGGTGGTGGTAATGGTGGTAGTAGTGGTGGTGGTGGTGGTGGTGGTGGTGGTGGTGCGGTAACAACGGCCTCTCTGTAAAAACCACGAGAACACAATACTTAGCCTCACCACGTGGGTCAGCTGGGGGCTAATGTGTTCCTCAGTGCAAAAATAAACGTGAAAAAAGTAGAGGTGTAGGAGGGGGGGAGGGAGGAGGAGGGGTGAGGGAGGGGGTAGGGAGAGGGAGGAGGGTAAGGGGAGGAGGAGGGTAAGGAGAGGGGGGGTAGGGAGCTGGTGGAGAGGGAGGGAGGGGGTGGAAGAGAAGAGAAGAGAATGAGAGGATAAGAAGGATAAGGGAAAAAGATGGAAACGCGAAATAAAAAAAGGGAGGGAAGGGAAAGAAGATGAGAAAGAAAAGGGAAGAGCTAGAAGATAGAGAAGGAGAGAGAGGTGGAGGAAGGAGGGGGGAGAGGTGTATTGAGGAGGAGGAGGAAGAAGATGAAGGTGGGGAGAGGTGTATTGGAGGAGGAGGAAGAAGAGGGAGTATTGTGGAGGAAGGGGAAGGAGGGGGAGAAGAGTATTGAGGAAGAGAAGGAAGAAGGGGGAGAAGAAGAGTATTGAGGAAGAGGAAGAAGGAAAGGAGGGAGAGAAGGAGAGGAGTATTGAAGACAAATATTTACTCCCCTGCTAATCCTGGCGAGGTGTGTGTGTGTGTGTGTGTGTGTGTGTGTGTGTGTGTGTGTGTGTGTGTGTGTGTGTGTGTGTGTGTGTGTGTGTGTGTGTGTGACCCTCGCGTATCAACACCAATACTACTGTGTCCAATACTGGTTGGTGTGAGGCCTTGACACAACACCGGGGGATTCTTACCCTTATACCACCACACAGTAAAGACCTTTTTTCTCTCACACACTTACATGAGTTTATTGTCTCTATATTGTTACTAGTTTGACACGTCTCCCTTTGTTGTGTTATGTGTGTCTGTGTCTGTGTCTGTGTCTGTCTGTGTCTGTCTGTCTGTCTGTCTGTGCGTGTTGACTGAGAGTAAATGCCGTTAGTTTATTGTGTGTGTGTATTGTGATTTGTTTGATGACCTTGTTGTGTGTGTGTGTGTGTGTGTGTGTGTGTGTGTGTGTGTGTGTGATACAGACATACAAAACAGACACACAGACAAACAGGATAAGACATGGACAGACAGACTCCACTAACAACAACAGACACTCAGAGAGACAAACACATCACTAACAGAGCTATTCTTATCACAAAGTCACAAGTGTCTCAAGATGGCGGCGCTCATGAAGCCATCACGAGTGTATTGGTCTGTCTCTCTCTCTCTCTCTCTCTCTTCTCTTCTCTCTCTTCTCTCTCTCTCTCTCTCTCTCTCTCTCTCTCTCTCTCTCTCTCTCTCTCTCTCTCTCTCTCTCTCTCTCTCTCTCTCTCTCTCTCACACACACACACACACACACACAAATCATTCTCTGTCCTTTCTGCCTGTCTGTCTGTCTCTCGTTATTTCACTGTTCCTCTCTCTCTCCCCCACACACACGTCTCTTTCTGTCTCTCACTGTCTCTCACAAGTAAGTTGAGAGAACCTCCAAACACCCATGATCATTTTTTGAAGGCGAGATGCAAATGTTGGGGTATGAAAGTGGGCATATATTATGGTGTGAGACGTGACCTGGGAGATAATGGAGGAGGAGAGGGTAGAGGAGAGGTGAGAGCGAGGGAGGTGGAGGAGAGGGAGGGGGGGGGGTGAGGAGAGGGAGGGGGGAGGGAGAGGGAGGGGTGGAGAGAGGGGAGGGGGGAGGAGAGGGGGGAGGGTGGGGAGGGGAGAGGGGGAGGGTGGGAGAGGGGAGGGGGGGGAGGAGAGGGGAGGTGGGAGGGAGAGGGGAGGGGGGGTGGGAGGGAGAGGGAGGGGGTGGGGAGGGAGAGGGGGAGGTGGAGAGAGGGAGAGGGGTGTAAGGAGAGCGAGGGGAGGGGAGGAGAGGGAGGGGGTGAGGAGAGGGAGGGGGGTGAGGAGAGGGAGGGGGGCTGGGAGGAGAGGGAGGAGGGGTGAGGAGAGGGAGAGGGGAGGTGAGGAGAGGGAGGGGAGGTGGAGGAGAGGGAGGGGGGGGTGGAGAGGAGGGGGGGGGTGAGGAGAGGGAGGAGGGTGAGGGAGAGGGGAGAGGAGGTGAGGGGAGAGGAGGGAGGTGGAGGAGAGGGTAGGAGAGAGGTGAGGAGAGGAGGGGGGGTGAGGAGAGGGAGAGTCTGGGGAAGGTAGAGAGGGTGGGGTGGGAAAGGAAGGAGGGAGCAGGGGTGGGTGCGATGGACAAGGTGAGGGAGGGGAGTGGAAGGGAAAAGGGGGGGAAGAGGGGGTGGGTGGACAAGGGTGAGGAGGGGGGAGAGTGGGTGGGATGAACAAGGCAGGGTAGGGAGGAAGGAGAGGGGGGGGTAGAGTGGGTGGGGATGAATTGAAATAGAAGAAGGAAAAAGATAGATTGATAAATAGTGACTATACGAGTATGTGGAGAGAGAGAGAGAGAGAGAGAGAGAGAGAGAGAGAGAGAGAGAGAGAGAGAGAGAGAGAGAGAGATGAATACGTTAGGTCCAAAGAAAACAATGTTGATATTTTTTCAGACAATATTTTCTCTTGCCAGTAATATTAATCGTTCATATTTAACTTTATAATATAGATCTATATAACTCTGCCTCCTACACTTCAACACATATAATTACTCTCAAATATCAACCAATATGGCGTCGGCATCACACTGAGACTCTTCCTCCTGCCAAATGACAAACTGTAGGATGAACTCGAACCCATGTCCTTGAGGTGTGAGGAGAGTGAGCATCTTGCCGCGCCACTTCATATTGTGTTCATTGTGTCGTTTGTCCCCTGTGTTCAGGTTGTGAGTACTGAAGGAGGGAGAGGTGGGGATGAAAGAAGGAGGAGGGAGAGGGGAAAGAGAGGGAGGTAGGGAGGGCTGAAAGAGAGAGAGAGAGGAAGAGAAAGAAGGGGAGAGAGAGGGAGAAACAGTGAGAGAGAGAGGGAGGGAGGAAGACAGGTAGACATAAAGAGAAAGACAGACAGACAGAAAAGCGAATAGGTAGATAGGCATAAAGAGAAAGGAGAGACAGACACACAAAGAGAGACCGACAAACAGACAGACATAGAGACACAGACACCGAAAAACACAGACAGACAGACGGACACAAAACTACACCAACAGACAGACAGACAGACGGACAGGTAGACGGGCAGTAAAGTGAACAGGTTGATTAGCGTGATGCAGTCAACCATATGACAGGCTGGCCTTCCTTACAGCTGTAACTGTATATATTGGTAGTGATCTCTCTCTCTCTCTCTCTCTCTCTCTCTCTCTCTCTATTTCTCTTTTTAAAGAAAATTACCGTCTGTCATAATATTGTACTCGACTGATTTAGATAGAGAGAGAGAGAGAGAGAGAGAGAGAGAGAGAGAGAGAGAGAGAGAGTCTTTTATGCTACATTATTAATTGACTTAGACCATTAATAGAACCTGACACACACACACACACACACACACACACACACACACACACACACACACACACACACACACACAGGACTATCTTTAATACACCAACATTAATATAGTACATCTACCTCACAACCTGACCTCAGTAGATGACAACCTCTCTACCTATATCCTCGCCTTCTATCAAAAAACAAAAACAAAAAGTAAGAATATAAAGGAGGGATAAAAAATGCCATGAATATGTGACGTGACAGTCGTAAAGAGGAAGAGGAAGAAGGGGGAGGAACCATGAAGAAAAGAAGAAATGGGAAATAGAAGAGGGAGATGAAAAAGAGAAAGAAATATAATATGAGGTGGAAGGGGTAATGTGAGAAAGTGTAGGAGGCAAGGGGAGGATAGATGGGGAGGAAGGGAGAGGAGAGGGGAGAAGGAAGGGGAGGTAAAAAGGTAGGGGAGACAAAAGGGGGTAAAGGGTAGGAAGAGAAGGGGAAAGGGTGGGAGTGGGGTAAATTTTTGAGATATTGAGAGACGTGAAGGCTCGGGGAAGAAGTTTGTGTGGGAGATCTTGACACGCCTGGGGATAGATTCTCAAAAGTCTCTCGTTCGCTATGTTTATCTCGCTTAAGTCGTGGGGAGAGTGGAGAGACTGTGTGAGATTTAGTGAGATAGTGACTGGCGTTCTCAATAGCTTTGTACGGTATTTTTTTTTTTTCCTTCTAGGTTAGGATAGGTTAGGATAGGTTTAGGATAGGGTGGAATAGGTCAGCTTAGTGTAGGTTTTGTTAATGTAGGTTTGGTTCGGATAGGATAAGTTAGGCTAGACTAGACTAGGTTTGGTTAGGTTAGGCTAAGGCTAAGGCAGGTCAGGTCAGGTCAGGTCATGTCAGGTCAGACTACAGGAAGTTATTACCGTGAAGGAGAAACAGTATGGGAGAAAATATTACGCTGTTCAATACACCTTTACTTAGTTCTTCCCCTCGTGATGGTTGGGTGGGGTGATGGGGGGTGAGAGGGGTGGGGGGTAAGAGGGCAAGGTTGGGGGAATAACTGATAATAGGGAGAGAAAGAAGTGGGGTAGTTAATTAAGTCATGCGTTAATGTACTTATTGAGGAGAGAGGTTAATGGGCACGCGATGAGGCGAGTAATTGGCACACTGCAGTTGACGGCTGGTGTAGGATAATAACGGACGGGGGTAAGTATTTGACAGGAGAGGTATTGGACGGGTGGGGGTAGGATTATAACGGACAGGAGGAGGTATTTGACGGGTGAGGTACAAGTATAACGGACAGGGGGAGGTATTAAAGGGGTGGGGGTAGGATTATAACGGACATGAGTGGTTATTAGACGGGTGGGTGTAGGATTATAACGGACAGGAGGAGGTATTTGACGGGTGAGGTAGAAGTATAACGGACAGGGGGAGGTATTAAAGGGGTGGAGGTAGGATTATAACGGACAGGAGGAGGTATTTGACGGGTGAGGTAGAAGTATAACGGACGGGGGAGGTATTTGACGGGTAGGGGTTAGGATATTGAAGAACAGGGAAAGTGTTAGTGAATAGTGTAGAAATATACCGGACTTGGTACGTTTTTGACGGGGAAGGAAAGACGTATTGGATGGGGTAGAGACTTAATGACCCGGGGAGGGATTTAACGAACAAGGGGAGGGATTTAACAGGTGAGGAAAGGATCTATTAAGCGGGAGGAGGATTTTGGCCGATAGATAGGGAAGGATTTAACGGGTAGAGGGGCTGTGTGAGGGTGGCTGGTTCACGGGGAGAGAGAGAGAGAGAGAGAGAGAGAGAGAGAGAGAGAGAGAGAGAGAGAGAGATCGTTAAGGAGAGAGAGAGAGAGAGAGAGAGAGAGAGAGACTTTTTGCTCTATTTCTGTCTGTTCAATATCACTTTATCCGTCTACCTGTCTGTCTATACTGTCATCCGTTTAGAATTTTAGAGATGTATTTTTTTTATCTTTTATCGACTGTCTCCTCTGCTGTCTCATCCCACATTTACTGTCATCTTTCTGAGCAAAACTTTCCAATTGCTTACCATTCTATGAGACACACCCAAGATGGCCGCCGCCGTTTGTCTCTGGGAGTGTTTGACGCTCTATGACTCAGTTCAAGTTTTTCCCGCGTTAAATCATTAAATCGTTAAATGTTTTACTGTCATAGCATCTGTGTCGTTCTTCTAGGTAATAATATATCTTGTGTTTTTATCTTTCTCCTGTAGCTTCACGTCTCAAAGGCCTCCCTCTAGTGTACTCCTCTCTGACACATACAATAGGGTTCAACTTGTATTGTATCTCACTTGCCTTTCTTGTCTCACATAACATTAACACAACAGATTATAACATTATTAAATACAGTTTTTGTTGGATTTTTCTTTCCTTTTCTTTTCTTTCTTTTCTTTCTTTTCGTTCTTTCCTTTATTTTATTTTATTTCTTTTCTTTTTTTTCTTGTCTTTCTTTTCGTTCTTTTCGTTCTTTTCCTTTATTTTCTTTTCTTTTTTTTCGTTCTTTTTCTTTATTTTGTTTTCTTTCTTTTGTTTTCTTTTCTTTTCTTTGGACATCTATCCTCACAACTTACTTTAATGCTATGTTTACTTTAATCCCTATGTATACTTTTAATCCCTATGTATACTTTAATCCCTATGTATACTTTTAATCCCTATGTATACTTTAATCCCTATGTTTACTTTAATCCCTATGTATACTTTAATCCCTATGTATACTTTAATCCCTATGTATACTTTAATCCCTATGTATACTTTAATCCCTATGTATACTTTAATCCCTATGTATAAAAAACATTATCCACCTGTTTAATTAAGACCCGTGTAACGACTCGATGCAACAGTAGGTAAAACAACTACCTGTGCATACTGTGGGGGAGACAACATGAGACTATGGACGATAAATGTGTTGGTATATGAGGGCTGTCACTAGTCACACGTAACATATCGGAGCATATCGACCCCCACAGATAGGTGTTTTAGCTTCTGTACTCAACCAGTACTCCCGTCTCCACAACACCATCACTCTCGTCTCCACAACACCATCACTCTCGTCTCCACAACACCATCACTCTCGTCTCCACAACACCATCACTCTATATCTGTATTCTTCGGTTTACCCCAACTAAAGGGTGACCAGCTTCTGTAACCACCTCTTCACTGTCCCTCATAACGACATCATCATCTACCTACTGATTAGTGATATTATTTTACTATTAACGTTTATTCCCCGTCGTTACTTACAACTGTCTCATACACACAGTCTTGTTTAACGCCCCTACCCCCTCCCCACTCCCTTCCTCCTACTCCCTTCCCTACTCCCCTTCCCCTACTCTCCTCTGTCCTGAGTCATAACATAAATATTAATTAGTTTTTTTAATTACTGGAAACATTTTCTTTGTCGTCAGTTAAGAGTTAGATAATTTACTCATATATCTATCTATCTATCTATCTATCTATCTATCTATCTATCTATCTATCTATCTATCTATCTATCTATCTATCTATCTATCTATCTATCTGTCTGTCTGTCTGTCTGTCTGTCTGTCTGTCTGTCTGTCTGTCTGTCTGTCTGTCTGTCTGTCTGTCTGTCTGTTCAGCTATCCATCCATCCATCAGTCCGTCCGTCTGTCCGTTCGTCTATCTGTCTGTCTGTCTTTTATGTCTGTCTGTCTGTCTGTCTGTCTGTCTGTCCTTTTCTCACCAACTCCTTAACACACAGTAGCGGTGTGTGATCAGCTGTACCGGGAATGATGGGAATATAACGGGAATAGTGTGGTAAGGTGGCGGTGCCCAGGTGGACTACTTGGCTGGAATGGGAATTTCTGGATATGACGCTGGGAATGGGTTGGGATGTGTGTGTAAGTAGTGGGAATATTAGGAATGTGTAGGTGTGTATGTATAAGTATTTGGGAATGGTCTGGAATGTGTTGGAATATATGTAAGTACTTTAGGAATGCTTTGGGAAAGTTGGAATGGAGAATGATCCGGAATGCTAGGAATATAAATTTTGGGAATGTTTTGGAATGGGAATTGGTTCAAGTTCCTCAGTCAGATACGAAATATAGACTTATGGGGAATATATAGATAACACACACACACACACACACACACACACACACACACACACACACACACACACTATATGCATTTGTAATTGTATAAAAAATCAGTTAACTTTGAAATAGGGTTGAGCAGAGAACTAAAACTAAGACTATTTTCCTATTAAACATTATAGCTAGGACGCCCATTTAACATCTGATATGGGGTACAATAAATAGGAACAATTTCCAATTTATCATGAAATAGGGGAAATAGAACCTCCTTCCCATTAGATATTAAATAGGATTGTGATAACTAGAAACAACGACGCTTCAAGTCATGGAATTGGGAAGATATGACAAACTCCCTATTAACATTAAATAAGGGAATGTTTGATAAAATCCCACTTTTCTATAAAATCCGAAATAGGGGATTAATATATTCTGTATAAAATAGAACACTAAACACGAAATAGGTAATGTATAGGTAACCATTACCTATTAAACCTTGAAGTACTCCCTATTAAACACGAAATTAGAATTAAAATAGGGATGGTATTTAACAGAGGAGAAGGTAATATTACGGAGTATGTGGGATTCCTGAACAGCGTGTGTGGAAGGGAAGCAGGAAGGGGAGAGGGAGGGAGAGGGATGAGGGAGAGTGAGAGGGGATGAGTTCGCCTCCTACATAGTTTGGACGACCTGGCTGCCTCGTGCTTATGAGTTGATGGAGGAAGAGTGAAGAGAGGGAAGGATAGTGAGGAGAGGGAGGGATAGTGAGAGGAGAGGAAGGATAGTGAGGGAGAGGAAGGGATAGTGAGGAGAGGGAGGGATAGTGGAGGAGAGGAAGGGATAGTGAGGGAGAGGGAGGGAGGGTGAGGAGAGGAAGGGATAGTGAGGAGAGGGAGGGATAGTGGAGGAGAGGAAGGGATAGTGAGGAGAGGGAAGTGATGGGTGGGAGGGAGAGGGAGGGATAGTGAGGAGAGGAAGGGATAGTGAGGGAGAGGGGAGGGATAGTGAGGAGAGGAAGGGATAGTGAGGGAGAGGAAGGGATAGTGAGGAGAGGAAGATAGGTGGGGTGGTGGTGAGAGAGAACTTAGAGAGGGAAGAGGAATATGGTGAAGAGGAAATAGAAGGAGAGGAGGAAGATTGTGAGAGTGGGAGACGATGAGGGAAGGAGAGAAGGATAAAAAGAGGAGAAGGAGGACGATAGGAGGTGATATGTGGGAAGGAGAATAGAATAAGAGAGGGAGAGAAGATGGGAGAGAGAGAGAGAGAGAGAGAGAGAGAGAGGAAAATGATAGAAGAAGAGATAGAGGAAGAACAGAGAATGGAAGGTAGAGAAGATATGAATGAGAATGGGATAAGAAAGAGAGAAAATTAGAATAGAAGAAGAAGAAGAAGGAGGAGGAGGGGGAAGAGAAATGAGGTCAGAGTTTATAATACTTAGTCAGGAGAGAAGATGACTGTTGGAGGAAGAGGAGGAGGAGGAGAAGAACAGGAGGAGGAAAGAGAAGATTAAGGAGGAGATGAGGAGCAGGAGGGAAGAGATGATAGTGGGGGAGGAAAAGAAGAAGAAGAAGAAGAAGGTAGAGGAAAAGTCTTAAGAATAAATTGATGTATAATAACTAGAGAATAAATTTGTCCCCAAGACTCATTTATTTTTCTGTAAACATCAACAATTTATTCCTCAGACTTGTGTCACATCCGAGCCATTTATTCCTTTCGTTACTTCGAGAAATAAATTTTTGGCGATATTTCCGACAACGAAAACCTTTTAGACTCTTTCTGTTGGTTGACGATTGTTGTTAGTTCCCTGTTGATCTCTTAAGCTGTGCCGTTTATATCTGTTGATGTCTGTTTTTAGCTGTGTCTGTTATTGCTGCCGTTTAGTGTCTGTTAATGTCTGTTTTTAGCTCTATCTGTTGATGTCTGTTTTAGCTGTGTTTGTTAGTTTCTGTTGGTGTGTATTTTAGCTGTGTTTGTTAGCGTCTGTTGATGTCTGTTTTAGCTGTGTTTGTTAGTTTCTGTTGGTGTGTATTTTAGCTGTGTTTGTTAGCGTCTGTTGATGTCTGTTTTAGCTGTGTTTGTTAGTTTCTGTTGGTGTGTATTTTAGCTGTGTTTGTTAGCGTCTGTTGATGTCTGTTTTAGCTGTGTTTGTTAGTGTCTGTTTTATCTGTTCCATTAATTTCTGTTGACTTTCTGTGTTGTATTGTTGTTATCTGTTGTTTTAAATTCGGTGAGGTGAAGTACTGTTCATCTCTGTTGACCGTTGAAATTAATATAACTTTAACTGCACCGTTACCGTAGTCTGTTGGTCTCCCGTTGGTTTCTGTTGGCTGTTTCTGGTCTACACACTATACCGTTAACCTTTTACTTCACCACCGTTTGTCTCTGTTGGGTTTTACTGCGCGTAGTAATCACCTCTGTTGTTATAAGCAGATTAAGGGAACAGTTTAATATGGTTGGGATTTTGGCCGCCAGATGGGGATAGCAGCTGAGGCTAAGAATTGTCAATTAATGTTTTTTATTTGTATGTGTTTGTTTCCTGCGTTTTTTATATAGTATTTATTTTTGTATTGTCTTATTTGCTTCTACTTTGTTATTTTGTTTGTTGTTAGTGGAATAATTACACTAAATAAGGAACATTTATGTGAGGGCTACGTTCCTGTGAATTTCCAGTTAATATATATAAAAAAATTATGAATATTATGTAGGCTATACTAATTTTTTCCTTTTGTTTATTTGTTTATTCATTCGATTGTATTATTTTCTTTTAGGAGAGAAATAATATTGTTGTTTTTTTTGTAGTTAAGAGCTGAGAGTCTTTACCCGAGAGAGGAAAGTTTGCTCGGGACCTGTGTCTTGGGAGTTGTCGGGTCGTGTTTTTTTTAGGCCGAGTTAACAAGGTTCAGGAAATGACCGCCAGATGGGGTCAGCAGGAGGACTTAAGAATCCTATTAAGAGCATAAAAAATAAACCAGGTGGTGTCAATGGCCTAAGACTACAGTAGGACATTTAAGGAAGAGTTAGTGGAATTAGGACATTATTTAGTAGTCCACAAGTTGAGAAAAGACATAAGAACATTAATACCAGACTTGTAGATGAGATTAAGGAGACATTTCAAGGTGTGCGAAGTGCTTACCTGGCCTTAACTTGCCGTACAAAATGAGTGAAATATAAGGTAGCTTAATGGATCATGTGGAGTAACACTGGTGGACAGAAACTTGACATACGTGGATATATTATTCACCCGTCGAGTGGGAGAGAGGGGAGGGTAGGGGAGGGAAGGGAGGGTAAGGAGAGAGGGAGGGGGTAAGGGAGAGAGGGAAGAGTATGGGGAGAGGAGGTAAGGGAGAGAGGGGAAGAGTAAGGGGAGAGGATGGTGGAAGATCAACATCGAAAGTAGTCTATATCTTGGTTCATAATCTGTCTCATTTGTTATTAGAAAAGTGATCAACAATGACTTAGAATCAACGTGTGTGTGTGTGTGTGTGTGTTGTGCCTGTGTGTGTGTGTGTGTGTGTGTGTGTGTGTGTGTGTGTGTGTGTGTGTGTGTGTGTGTGTGTGTGTGTGTGTGTATGTGTGTGTGTGTGTGTGAGTGTGTGTGTGTGTGTGTGTATGTGTGTGTGTGTGTGTGTGTGTGTGTGTGTGTGTGTGTGTGTGTGTGTGTGTGTGTGTGTGTGTGTGTACTGTGTGTGTGTGTGTGTGTGTGTGTGTGTGTGTGTGTGTGTGTGTGTGTGCGCCTGTGTGTGTGTGTGTGTGTGTGTGTGTGTGTGTGTGTGTGTGTGTGTAGTTAGTGATATAATGCTCTTACTGCACTTTCAAGTACGTAATATAAGTTAGGTACATTCAAGGTCATCAAACGTCAACAGTTAAGACAGACAGACACACCCCAGGGAAGGTTGAAGGGCAGGAGGGGTAAGATGTGAAGGGTCGTTAAAATAACATGAGGCCATTACATAGTTGACCTGGAGACTCTGGCGTATCATTGTAATCGGACACGGGGGCAGGAGGGGGTGGGGGACAGCTAACACGATGCAATGAAGAAATTATGTTTGTAAAAGACATACGGGTTACCTGTCAATGTGTTTATTATTGAAATAAAAAAAATGGTATCGGAGAATTATGTATCATTCAAATAAAGCCTACCATCAGAGATCATAATATTATAACCCACTTGGTGGTAAAAATCGTAAAGGGAGTTCCCAATAAATGTTTTTATTTAACTTTTATTCCCGGTAGCCCGAGTTTTATCCCCTGCCGGGAACTTCTCAGTAGATATAGGACTCTGGAGTCATACTCGGCCACGGTTCATTAACACAGAAATCAGTCTACGGAGTTCTCAATCCACGTTTTACTATGACTCCGCCAAATCCATCGGTCGGTTCCTTTAATTAGTCTGTTTGTCTGTCTGTCTGTCTGTCTGTCTGTCTGTCATCACTATACCTTGTAGGCTTGAGTCATTTTTTCCGACGTTGATGGCGCTGATCGAGGTATTTGATAGTTAAGTTTTCATTAAAGTTGGTCAGGATTGGATAGATGATAATGTGAGAGGTCTCTGAAACATGACACAACAGTCTGGTGGCCCTCAGCTGACTCGCCCTACAGTACCTTATATTCCTTACACATGAACCATTGTTTCACACTCATTATATTGTCTTATCAGTTAACATCTTGTCGAGGTTTCTCTCTCAGTTACCGAGGTCTTATTATATAATGATATATATCGCACCACTTTAATAATTAAGGTTTTTAAGCATATAATTCTAGGTTAATATGTGCAGTAGTTATAAAAATATATTAATTAAGAATGAAACATATCTGTCTAGTTCTCAGTTTCTTTCGATACCAATAGAAGAAATAGCTTGTGATGCGATATTGTTAAGAGGAGTTGCCGTATAGATCAAGGTAAATAAGGGGTGGGAATAAGTGGATGACGTGGAAGGATTTATTTTTTAAGCTGAGCCGTGTTTAGAATTATATAAAAACACTCTGAGAACGGCTGATGTAAACGTTCGTGTTGCCAACCACAGCTCCCCAATTTGTATTATATTTCTGAACCTTTCATTACTTTCCAATAATATTTTGTAACACATTTCGATATAGTAAACGCAGTTATCCACACAAAGGTCTCACAGAATATTACAAATCAGTAGAATGTGATGAATGTAATAAAAATTAATGATATTGAGGGGAGAATACCCAGTGATGCCAACACGAGCTCCTGTAATATTTCAAGAAAAGTAATAACAAGACGGGAAGGTTGGATGATGTGAGTTTGGGAGCTGCCAGCTAGTGTTTAGTGTTCCATTATCATTAATTTTAGGAACATAATGGGAACTGTGGTCTTTAAGTTCAATATTTGGTGGTAATGGTCGTGTTTAAGTTTAATATTTTGTGGTAATGTGACACAGGATAAGAATAAACGACAAAAATAGGATGATAACGAGAATGTGAGACCGAATGATAACAATTAAGGGACACGAGACGATAACAGGGACGTGAAATTGAATAGTAACCAGAAAGGAAGATGATATACAGGAAGAGATAGACATGACAACACACTAGCAAGGTAACGTGATACAAGACTCGACGGGGGTTGCCAGACGGCGCCTTATTACTTATTTCGTGAGCAATAAACAGAGAGAGAGAAATGAGAGGCGACGGTAAAACAAACACTTATGAAGAGAACCCTCGTACTGGTGATAAAAATAGGAAGAAATGGAGAAGAAAACGTGTAAACAATATCTAAAGAAGAGAGACATGTTTTCAAGAGTTGTAAATACGACACACACACACACACACACACACACACACACACACACAGTTGCCAACTCTTGTTTTATTGGTTTATGTTTTAAGGCTCGTTTGAAACTGTGTAATTAATGGGAATATCAAAAGGTAAAACACCAATTAGATTTTGCTTTATTATTCACTTCTTCTAAATTATGAATAAATGTGACTTAAGCCCCCCCCCCCCTCGTCTCATCACTAGGTCATAGTTTATTTAGTACTTTGGTAATGCTGGGAGCGTCGGGTCACACACCAGGCTCTTGCCCTCACGAGTTCCCTGAATATTGCCTTTACTGTGTGTGTAGGTTGGATGCTTATATGAGCAATAGGGGTTGGGTGTAAACGGGACTGCCCAGTATGGGACAATAGACCCGCTGCAGTTTCCTCCATTCTTATGTTCTTATGTGTGTGATAAACGGAACTATTAACATACAAATCCAGTCTTAATGAACTGTGTAAACAACTTAGAATTAGTACACGTGTAAGAAATAGAGAATTGGTGAAAGTATAAAAATCTAGAATTGGCGAATATGTCAAAATCTGGGATTCGTAGAAGTGTAAAAATCTGGAATATTGATAAGTGTGAAAATCTAGGATTGATGAACAGTGTAAAAATCTGGAATGAGTAAAGGTGTAAAAACCGTGTTATTAGTGAAGGTGTTACCGTAACATTAACACGAGACGATTTAAAACTCACTCAGCTGCCAGACTTTTTTGTTCATTTTAAAGCGAAGTGCAAATGCAACATGAAAAAGGCAACACGTGTGCAATGTATG
>NW_024742903.1:37500-47500 GCF_018991925.1 Homarus americanus
AAGGGGTAAACAACCACCACAGTTATCTAAACACAAGTGCCAAGCTGAAGAGATCCTCAACTAGAAAGAGAGAGAGAGAGAGATTAGAGAGATTTAATTAGAAGGGTCAGGGGTCATTTAGAGGTGATTTTGAGGGAGATTGGAGGAGGGGTCAGGAGGGGTGAGGCGCGATGAAGCAGGGTGAAGGTCAGAAGGGTGAGGAGGAGGCGAGGTGAGGAGGAGACTGGAGTGAGGGTGAGGCAGGGGTGTGCAGGGTGACAGGGGTGAGGAGGCAAGGTGAGCAGGTGACAGGGTGAGGCAGGGTGAGGTGAGGCAGGCAGGGTGACAGGGTGAGCAGGGTGAGAGGGGCAGGGTGAGGCAGGGTGAGGGTGAGGCAGGGTGAGGGTGAGGCAGGGTGAGGGTGAGGCAGGGTGAGGTGAGGCAGGGGTGAGGCAGGGTGAGGGAGGAGGGTGAGGGGTGAGGCAGGTGAGGGATATCTCTAGAACGTGGACTGAGATGGGTTTCAATAACCAGCCTGTGTGGCCTCATCCATATGTAGTACTGCACACACACACACACACACACACACACACACACACACACACACACACACACACACACACACACACACACACATCAACCTCTTCCCCCAGTGCTGCAGTCTCCATCTAACTGTGCTGGATCCGCCCCTCCCCAGTTCCTCCACTCCTCATTCCTCCCTTCACCTCTCTCCTCCTACCCCCCCCCCATCCAGTAAACTTTCTCTCCTTTCTCTACTTTCCTCCCTCCCTCCCCCCTCCTCACACACACTACTCCCCAGTGCGGGCATCTGTATAGAGTCCCAGCGATGTCCGGCTAACTGTTCTGGTCAACCCCCACCCCACCCCCTACCCCACCCTACCCCCCTTCCCCTACCCCACCATGCCCACCATCCTCTACCCCCACCTTCCCACCCCACCCCACCATCCACCCCCACCCCCCTACCCCACCATGCCCACCATCCTCTACCCCACCTTCCCTACCCCACCCCACCATCCTCTACCCCACCTTCCCCTACCCCACCATGCCCACCATCCTCTACCCCCACCTTCACCCCACTTCCCCTACCCCACCATGCCCATCCTCTACCCCACCTTCACCTACCCACCATGCCCATCCCTCCCCACCCCCTACCCCACCCACCATCCTACCCCACCTACCCCACCATGCCCACCATCCTCTACCCCCACCCCCCTACCCCCCCACCATGCCCACCATCCTCTACCCCACCTTCCCCTACCCCCACCACCATGCCCACCATCCTCTACCCCACCTTCCCTACCCCACCATGCCACCATCCTCTACCCCACCTTCCCTACCCCCCACCATGCCCACCATCCTCTACCCCACCTTCCCCTACCCCCACCATGCCCATCCTCTACCCCACCTTCACCCCCACCATGCCCACCATCCTCTACCCCACCTTCCCCACCCCACCATGCCCACCATCCTCTACCTTCCCTACCCTTCCTCTACCCCACCTTCCCCACCCCACCATGCCCACCATCCTCTACCCCACCTTCCCCTACCCCCTACCCCACCTTCCCCTACCCCACCCTACCCCACTTAGTACTTTCCTCTACTGTCCATCATAAGAATTTCGACCTTTTGAAAATGTTGACTCCTGGGGTGACAAAATAGAGTTAAAATCTCCTATTCAACCTCATATTTTGAACCTTACGAACGAGTGCTTAATCCCTGGGTCAATACAGTGCTATGGGTGGTATAATGGCTAGAAATATTATGCTTTCCATTATCATATTTTTGACCTTTAAGGAAGAGAATCGTAAATCAAGATAGTGCTATAATCAGAAGAGGCGATACGTTCTAAAGTCTCTTATATTTTCGACCGTATGTATAAATATCTAAACGCGGGTTCAATATAGTGCTAAGATCCAGGGACGTTTAAGTTGAAAATCCTTTGTCTTATTTTGCAATATCCCCGAACGTATAGAAGACGCTTAATATTGGGGTCAAAATAATGCTAAACTCAAGGAGGTTTTGCCTTGGGGGTGGGGGTGAAATCAGCGCAAAACTCAGAGGACATTATGGTCGAAAATCTCTACCTCCTAATACGGTATCCTTGACCTTAAAAGCCCTACAAATCTCCCAGGGTCAAGAGAATGCTTAAATCACGGCGCATTAAGGACGAAAATCTCCGCTTACCAACGTAATAACTTGGACCTTAGAGAATTGAGAATCTTGAATAGGTGTTATCGAGGAGGCATGTGGAGGGGGGGGGAGAGATGGAGGAAGAGAGTAGTGGAGATATATTCTTTCTCTTCTTTCGCTTAATTTTGTAAATGAGAGAGAGAGAGAGAGAGAGAGAGAGAGAGAGAGAGAGAGAGAGCATGCCACCACCCTAAGGCACGACAATAATAACTGCCACAGACCTCAGCTACCCGTGGTATATATAGTAGCACAAGAGTTGCCAGTTATTATTTTTATTGTTTATTTTATATTTTAGTGTTTTGCTTTATGGCGCGAAACTTTTAGGATATTTACCTCTCTCTCTCTCTCTCTCTCTCTCTCTCTCTCTCTCTCTCTCTCTCTCTCTCTCTCTCTCTCTCTCTCTCTCTCTCTCAGTACACGGAGCTGATAAACTGTCGGTCGTACACAGCAAAATGTTCATTACTGTGTAGACGGCAATAAGGTAACTTGTGGGAGTGACCGTTTGTGTGTTGCCTGTGGGTGAGTGAGTTATGTGGGTTAGTTATGTGAGTTAGTTTATTATGTGAGTGAGTTATGTGGGTTAGTTATGTGAGTTAGTTTATTATGTGAGTTATGTGGGTTAGTTATGTGAGTTAGTTTATTATGTGAGTGAGTTATGTGGGTTAGTTATGTGGGTTAGTTTATTATGTGAGTGAGTTATGTGAGTTAGTTTATTATGTGAGTGAGTTATGTGGGTTAGTTATGTGAGTTAGTTTGTTATGTGAGTTATGTGGGTTAGTTATGTGAGTTAGTTTATTATGTGAGTGAGTTATGTGGGTTAGTTATGTGAGTTAGTTTATTATGTGAGTGAGTTATGTTGGTTTGTTATGTGAGTTATGTGGGTTAGTTATGTGAGTTAGTTTATTATGTAAGTTATGTGGGTTAGTTATGTGAGTTAGTTTATTATGTGAGTGAGTTATGTGGGTTAGTTATGTGAGTTATGTGGGTTAGTTATGTGAGTTAGTTTATTATGTGAGTGAGTTATGTGGGTTAGTTATGTGAGTTAGTTTGTTATGTGAGTTATGTGGGTTAGTTATGTGAGTTAGTTTATTATGTGAGTGAGTTATGTGGGTTAGTTATGTGAGTTAGTTTATTATGTGAGTGAGTTATGTTGGTTTGTTATGTGAGTTATGTGGGTTAGTTATGTGAGTTAGTTTATTATGTAAGTTATGTGGGTTAGTTATGTGAGTTAGTTTATTATGTGAGTGTGAGTTATGTGGGTTAGTTATGTGAGTTAGTTTGTTATGTGAGTGAGTTATGTGGGTTAGTTATGTGAGTTAGTTATGTGAGTTAGTTTATTATGTGAGTTATGTGGGTTAGTTATGTGAGATAGTTTATTAAAGTGAGTGAGTTATGTGGGTTAGTTATGTGGGTTAGTTTATTATTTGAGTTATGTGAGTTAGTTTGTTATGTGAGTGAGTTATGTAGGTTAGTTATGTGAGTTAGTTTATTATGTGAGTGAGTTATGTGGGTTAGTTATGTGAGTTAGTTTTGTTATGTGGTGAGTTATGTGGGTTAGTTATGTGGGTTAGTTTGTTATGTGAGTGAGTTATGTGGGTTAGTTATGTGAGTTAGTTTATTATGTGAGTTATGTGGGTTAGTTATGTGAGTTAGTTTGTTATGTGAGTGAGTTATGTGGGTTAGTTATGTGAGTTAGTTTATTGTGTGAGTTATGTGGAGTTGGTTAGTAGGTTAGTTTGTTATGTGAGTGAGTTATGTGGGTTAGTTATGAGTTAGTTTATTATGTGAGTTATGTGGGTTAGTTATGAGTTAGTTTGTTATGTGAGTGAGTTATGTGGGTTAGTTATGTGAGTTTAGTTTATTATATGTGAGTTATGTGGGTTAGTTATGTGAGTTAGTTTTGTTATGTGAGTGAGTTATGTGGGTTAGTTATGTGAGTTAGTTTATTATGTGAGTTATGTGGGTTAGTTATGTGAGTTAGTTTGTTATGTGAGTGAGTTATGTGGGTTAGTTATGTGAGTTAGTTTGTTATGTGAGTGAGTTATGTGGAGTTGTGTGAGGTTAGTTTGTTATGTGTGAGTGAGTTATGTGTGGGTTAGTTATGTGAGTTAGTTTGTTATGTGAGTTATGTGGGTTGGTGTGTGAGTTAGTTATTATGTGAGTGAGTTATGTGGGTTAGTTATGTGAGTTAGTTTGTTATGTGAGTGAGTTATGTGGGTTAGTTATGTGAGTTAGTTTTATTATGTGAGTTATGTGGGTTAGTTATGTGAGTTAGTTTGTTATGTGAGTGAGTTATGTGGGTTAGTTATGTGAGTTAGTTTGTTATGTGAGTGAGTTATGTGAGTTAGTTATGTGAGTTAGTTTGTTATGTAAGTGAGTTTGTTGGGTTAGTTATGTGAGTTAGTTTATTATGTGAGTTATGTGAGTTAGTTATGTGAGTTAGTTTGTTATGTGGAGGTGAGTTATGTGGAGTTAGTTATTGAGTTAGTTTGTTGTGTTATGTGGTTAGTTTGTTATGTGAGGTGAGTTATGTGGGTTAGTTATGTGAGTTAGTTTTGTTGTGTGAGTTATGTGAATTAGTTGTGTGAGTTAGTTTGTTATGTGAGTGAGTTATGTGGGTTAGTTATTGAGTTAGTTTGTTATGTGAATTGGTTATGTGAGTTAGTTTGTTATGTGAGTTAGTTTATTATGTAGTTATGTGAGTTAGTTCGTTATGTGAGTTATTTATATCTAGACAGTTTTATTACCGATTTCTTTCATACATTTTAACAATACTTTATAATTCTGTGTCTGGCGCTGCACTGTACTGCCTTAGGGTGATGCTGCCCCCCGGTGGCTAGTGTTTGATACAGAGGAGTTAGGTTTTATATGTCATAGGTATTGTAAATAACCTTTTATCTAGTGTTCTTTATTTATCCTAATATGTGTTCTATTTACTTATTTGTTTGTTTGTTTAATTGTTTATTGTTTTTATTTATTCTTATATGGTTTTCTATTTAATTGCCCCATTTATTAGTTTTATTGTTTTTATACCATGAGCATTACTCTCTCTCTCTCTCTCTTCTCTCTCTCTCTCTCTCTCTCTCTCTCTTCTCTCTCTCTCTCTCTCTCTCTCTCTCTCTCTCTCTCTCTCTCTCTCTATCAATCACCGTCCTCGCTGGATCCTCCCTAAATCCTCCTTTTGGCCTCCCCCTCCTCCCTCCCTCCCTCTCACAATCCCCATCGAGCCTCAGATTAAGCCACCATCCCTCTTCCCTCCACTTCTTCATTTCTCCTCCTCCTCCTTTTTCCTTCCCCCTATCTCTCCTCCTTTCTCTCCTCTCCCTCTATTCATAATTTTTCTTTCCTCCTCCTTTTCCTCTGTTTCTTCCTTACCTTTTTCTGATTTTCTCCTCTTCCTCCTCCTTCTTCATCGTCTTCTTTTATTTTCTCTTCCGTTCTTTCACCCTTTTTCTCCTCCTTCTCCTGTAACTTCCCCTTCTTCCCCTTTTGCCTATCCTCTTTTCCTTCCTTCTATTCATTTATTCTCCTCTCCTCTCTCCTTCTACCATCCCTCAATTTCCTCCTTTCTTACCTTTCTCCTCCCCCTCTCCTCTTCCCCTTCTTTCACCTCCTTTTCTCTCCCTCCCCTTTCCCCCTCCCTTACCTACTCTTCGTGTTAATCCTAATCCACCTCCCCATCATACAAATCCCCACCTTCCTAATCCCTCTCTCTCTCTCTCTCTCTCTCTCTCTCTCTCTCTCTCTCTCTCTCTCTCTCTCTCTCTCCTCTCTCTCTCTCCTTCTCCCCTCTCCCTATCTCTAATAATCTCCTCCTCTGTCTCCCCTTCTCTCTCACCTATCTCCATTTCCTTCTTATCTCTCTGTTGTATCTTTGTCATGTTTCTTTCTCCTTATTACAAATTATTTCTCTCTCTCTCTCTCTCTCTCTCTCTCTCTCTCTCTCTTTTTCTCTTTCTCTCTCTCTCTCTGTCCTATATCATTCTTCGTCCTTCGTTCCTTCCTTTCTTTCTTCCTTTCTATCATATCTCCTTCTCTTCTTTCTTTCCTTCCTTCCATTCCCTTGTTCTCTCCATCTCTCAAAATTCTTCCTTACCCTTCCTCCTCCATCCTTTGCTTTACTTTCCTCCTCCTCCTCCTCCTTCCTCCTTCTCTTCCCTCCTTCTTCTTCCCTCCCTCCTCCTCGTCCTCCATCTCATAGACGTCTGACTTATTTCCTTTAAAAAGTAAGTCCTTTAGGATTGGAAGAGGTGTAGGCGGCTTGTCGGGGGGAGGGAGGGAGAGGAGAACTGAAAGTGGGGAGAGGAGAAGAAGAGAGAGAAGTCTGCCCATTTAAATCAGCTCACTTCATTAGCATCAACACCCAGCCATTTCCTTTTACGCCTGTGTGTCTGTTTGTCTCTCTGTCTGTGTTTGTCTACCTGTCTGTTGTGTGTGTGTGTGTGTGTGTGTGTGTGTGTGTGTGTGTGTGTGTGTGTCATCATTACCTTTACCAACCACAGCTAACATTATCACTCGTGTTTCTTTACCTGATAACCTCACCTGAACCGTCACATCCAACATAACACTTAATGTATCCCAAAACAACAAACAATAACAAACCAACAACAACAACAGACAACAACAACAACAACAACAACAACAACAACCACAGCAAACAACAATAACAACAACAACAACAATAACAACAACAACAACCACAACAACCACAACAACAACAACAACAACAACAACAACAAGCAACAACAACAACAACAAGGTTTATCTCCTGGTCCATACTTTACCTGAGTCTCAACTTATTACAACAATCAAGTCAGGTAGAATATTGGTGTAAGGGCGGCGCTGTACCATATAGATCACCTGGAGGAGCGTTCACCTTCCCACCCTCTCCCTGTAGCGTTATTTCACCTGAAGATTAACTCCCCTAATGCTACCTGGGGAGATTAATTAGGTTTGGTTAGGTTACTTTTCGCTTGGTTAGTTTAATTTGGGTTTGGTTAGGTTGATTTAGGCTAGAGTAGGTTAAATTTAGGTTAGGTTTTAAGTTCAGGTGTAGTATGAGTAGGTTAGGTTAGATTGTTAACTTTGGTTATGGTAAGGTTAAGTTAGGTTGAGCTAGATTAGTTTAGGTTGAGATATATTAGGTTAGGTTAGGTTATATTAATAGCCAGAAGTGTCGACCAGAAGGAACCTTTGATGAACCCTTGTCTGCTGGACCAAAGTGAACCCAAACTGATATGAACCCGGTACTCATCAAAGAGGGTTCGGTTTTATTTACACGTTGGGGCTTAGTCAGACATACATACAGACACTCGCAAATATATATATATATATATTACTATATATATATATATATATATATATATATATATATATATACTATTGTCAGGAGTCAAAAGCAATAGAGAGAGAGAGAGAGAGAGAGAGAGAGAGAGAGAGAGAGAGAGAGAGAGAGAGAGAGAGAGAGGAAAAATGGGTCAGGTGATAATATTGGTCAGCTCTGAGAGTGACTTAAACAGTCAGAACGGAGAAGACTTTCTCACGGTGTGGACCTTAGCTGATCTCTCTCTCTCTCTCTCTCTCTCTCTCTCTCTCTCTCTCTCTCTCTCTCTCTCTCTCTCTCTTTTGCTTTTGACCTAGAATTGTAGAAAGAGACGGGAGGTCGTGGTTGTTGCAATGCAGGAGGTAGGGAGAGGGCCTTAGAGGTCATGAGGCCAGTACAGGAGGTAGGGAGGGAGACTAGAGGTCGTGGAGGCCACCCAGTACAGGAGGTAGGGAGGGAGACTAGAGGTCGTGGAGGCCGCAGTACAGGAAGTGGGAGGAGACTTAGAGGCCGTAGGGGGCCGCAGTACAGGAGGTAGGGAGGGAGACTAGAGGTCGTGGAGGCCGCAGTACAGGAGGTAGGGAGGGAGACTTAGAGGCCGTAGGGGCCGCAGTACAGGAGGGAGTTGGGAGAGAGCTAGCAGAGGTCGTAGAGGCCGCAGTACAGGAGGTAGGGAGGGAGCTTAGAGGTCGTGGGGGCCGCAGTGCAGGAGGTAGGGAGGGCTTAGAGGCCGTAGGGGCCGCAGTACAGGAGGTAGGGAGGGCCTTAGGGTCGTAGGGCCGCAGTACAGGAGGTAGGGAGGGAGACTAGGGTCGTGGAGGCCACCAGTACAGGGTAGGGAGGGGGAGAGACTTAGAGGCCGTAGGGGCCGCAGTACAGGAGGTATGGAAGGGCGCCCAGGGTCGTAGAGGCCACCAGTACAGGAGGTAGGGAGGGAGACTAGGTCGTGGAGGCCGCAGTACAGGAGGTAGGGAGGGAGACTTAGAGTAGGGGCCGCAGTACAGGAGAGGTGAGGAGAGCCTTAGGGTCGTAGAGGCCACCAGTACAGGAGGTAGGGAGAGACTTAGAGGTCGAAGGGGGCCTGCAGTACAGGAAGGTAGGGAGGAGACTTAGGGCCATTAGGCCGCAATGAGTACAGAGTAGGGAGGGAGCCTTAGGAGTCGTAGAGCCGCAGTACAGGAGGTGGGAGGGGAGACAGAGGTAGTAGGGCCGCAGGAAGGTACAGGAGGCGGGAGGGCAGCAGGGTCCGTAGAGGCCGCAGTACAGGAGGTAGGAGGAACTTAGAGGTCGTGGAGGCCGCAGTACAGGAAGTGGGGAGGGAGACTTAGAGGCCGTAAGGCCGCAGTACAGGAGGTAGGGAGGGAGCCTTGTAGAAGGTCGTAAGGCCGCAGTACAGGAGGTAGGGAGGGAGACTTGGGGTCAATGAGGCCGCAGTACAGGAGGTAGGGGGAGGAGACTTAGGGTCGTAGGAGGCCGCAGTACACAGGAGGTGAGGAGAGGGACACTTAGAGGTCGTAGAGGCCCATAATACAGGAGGTAGGGAAGGAGACTTAGGGTCGTAGAGGCCGCAGTACATGAGGTAGAGAGGAGACCTAGAGGTCGTAGAGGCCGCAGTACAGGAGGAGGTAGGGAAGGAGACTTAGAGGTCGTGGAGGCCACCCAGTACAGGAGGTAGAGAAGGGGCTTAGGAGGTCGTAGAGGCCTGAGTACAGGAGGTAGGAAGGAACCTAGAGGTCGTAGAGGCCGCAGTACAGGAGGTAGGGAGGGAGACTTGGGGTCGTAGGGCTTACTTGGTACAGGAGGTAGGAAGGAGACTTAGAGGTCGTGGAGGCCATGTGAGTACAGGAGGTAGGGAGGGAGACTTAAGTCGTAGGGCCTGTACAGAGGAGGTAGGGAGGAGACTAAGAGGGTCGTAGAGGCCGCAGTACAGGAGGTAGGGAGGGAGACTTAGAGGTCGTAAGAGGCCGCAGTACAGGAGGTAGGGAGGGAGCCTTAGGAGTCGTAGAGGCCGCAGTACAGGAAGTGGGGAGGGAGACTAGGGTCGTGGAGGCCGCAGTACAGGAGGAGTAGGGAAGGAGCCTTAGGGTCGTAGAGGCCGCAGTGGGAAGGTAGGGGAAGGAAGACTTTGAGGTCGTAGAGGCCGCAGTACAGGAGGCAGGGAGGGAGGCCTTAGAGGTCGTGGAGGCCGCAGTACAGGAGGTAGGGAAGGAGCCTTAGAGGTCGTAGAGGCCGCAGTACAGGAGGTAGGGGAAGGAGACAGAGGTCGTGGAGGCCGCAGTACAGGAGAGGTAGGGAGGAGACTTAGGGTCGTAGGGCCGCAGTACAGGAGGTAGGGAGGGAGACTAGAGGTCGTAGAGGCCTGCAGTACAGGAGGTAGGGAGGGCTTAGAGATCGTAGAGGCCGCAGTACAGGAAGTGAGGAGGGAGCCTTAGAGGTCGTAGAGGCCGCAGTACAGGAGGTAGGGAGGGAGACTAGGGTCGTGGAGGC
>NW_024742903.1:52500-97002 GCF_018991925.1 Homarus americanus
GAGGTAATGTGGAAGAGAAGGAGAGGGTGAGTGAAGAAGACAAGAAAAGAGAGAGAGAGAGAGAGAGAGAGAGAGAGAGATTCGGGAAGTGACATAAAGAGGGAGATAGAAAGTCACAAAGGGACAAACAGAGAGAAAGTAAGAGAAAGTCATATAAGGAAAAAGTGACAGGTAGTGCTGAGGAGAACATGGGGAGAAAGGAGCCGAGGTCATCTCCTAGGGGAAAGTGTCTTGAGAGTAGTAAAAGTGAGATGCTTTCTCCTCAAACATGGTGTACATAATTAAAAAAAAGAGGGGAAGAGAAAGTATTATAGGCTTTCTATTTAAAAGGTAATGTTAGAAAGTTAGAAAGTGAGGTTCAAGTGAAATGACAGAGGAGTGAAGTGAAAGTGAGAAAGTTGGATGAAAAAGAGAAGTAAAGAGAAAGTTAAGACGAAAATGTAGTGAAAATGAATTAAATGAAACGGGAAAATTTGATAACAATGAGAGAAAGTGGTGTGAAAGTTGAGTGGATATATAGTGAAAATTAGTACAAAATAAAACTGAAAAAATCGATGAAAATTGAAGAAAGCAAAACGAAAGCTCACGAAAATTTAATAAAAAAGTGAAAGCGATGTTAGTAAGAAAAATACAGAGAAAACAAAAACCCAGAAAAATGGTAAAAAGGAAAAAATATGGTGAAATAAACAATGATTAGAAAAGAAAGTGAAATGAATAAGTTAAAGTAAGGTAAACTGTTAGAAAACTAAGTGAAAGTGAAATTAGAAAGTAGGATGAAAGTGTGTTGCAGCATACGAGGGAAAGTTCACTTGTAGTACTTAAATAAGGAGAGGAGTTGTGTTGTAGTCTCTTAAGTAGACAGTAATTTAAAGTTTTAAGTGGGCAAGATTTACTTTTCTATGCTGTTGTGTTGGAGTTCTATTAAGTAGTTGTATTACACTCGTTTTCTAAGTGAACGAGACGCAGTTTTCTTGTTTTCTAAGTGAACGAGACGCAGTTTTCTAAGTGGGAATTATAGAGTTTTCGTTTTCAAAATGGATCAGGGGAAAACAGACGAGGATAGATGATTAAAATATAAACTGTAGTCCCCAGAGTTGAAGAAATTGAAGGAGAAAATTAATGCAGCCCCTAAAACATCTAGAGTGGAGGGCCGTGGTTACCAACCCTCAGATGTATGCATGACACCTTGATTGATTGATTGATAAAATGAAACAACATTTTTAACTTATTATATTGCTGAGACAACTTTATTTTATTAAGGTAAATATTGTAGTGGTGCTATTTTAAAGATTTCAGCGAGTACCTCCTGTGACGTCATAATTATCTTCGACCTAGTACTTGGAAAATATTTGGCTGATTTTATTTTTCACGAATTTATCCTCAGATAATTTTACAATATATATATATATATATATATATATATATATATATATATATATATATATATATAAGTAAATCATGATCTAGGTATATGCAGGAACTTCGTGTCTTTCCTTGTGGTTATCAGCATATATATATATATATATATATATATATATATATATATATATATATATATATATATATATATATATATATATATATATTTGTTTTTCATTCATTCATTATTTACTGATGTACAGTCAGCCAGAGATGCACCGACCCCACCCTGGGTCTCGTGTTCGCAATTTTACCTGGCAATACTTGGTAAAGGAAGACTGTCTGTAAAGGTGATTATGATTGGTGGATCTGTTTTCTGCTGTATCACTGTAAGGATAAATATTAAACAAACCAAAGGTAGAATTTTTACAATAATAGACTATTAATGAATTGGCAACTCAGCTACAACCACAGCTGCTGCCACAAGATCATCACATATATTTTCTTCATTATTTAAACAAATATACGAACTTTTGGAAACTTCTCATTGCCAGGTAAAATTGTGAGTATGCGACCCAGGGTGGGGCCAGTGCATCTTTGGCTGACTCTACCAACAACAACGCTCATTTATAAACTGTTGGACAAATATCTCTTGTGACGTCATCCAGGTACTTTAAGACAATTTTGACAGTTTATTTTTCACGAATATGTGCTAAGACAATATTTCATTCATTCATTCATTCATTCGTTTTACTGACCCACCGACAATAATACTGAAAGAAGTAGTGTCGTTACTCTTAATTCTATAAACGTAAACTATTTTCCTGTAGTTCAAGAAAAAAATTGTCTTGGTCTAACTTGTAGAGAGAAAGTTGTACAGTTGTAATTAACAGAGAAAGTCGTAATGTTATTTTTCTAACTTTCTTTATTGTATTATTTTTTATTTATATATTTTTATCTTCATGTCAACATTACATTATAAATTGTTTATTATATAACTATTTATTTACATAGTTCTCTCCCCCTCTTCCTCTATCCTTTTCCCCTTTTCCTCTTTACCTTTCCTAGTTCCCCTTTGTCTTACTTGTCTATATTTTCTTCCCCCCTCTTCCTCTATTCTTTCCTCTTCCCCTTTCTCCCCTTTACCGTTCCTCTCCCCTCATTAATATACAGGAGGGTGGAAGGGTCTGTACTCTCACTGTATCTTGCAACTGTAACTCTAATACTTGTTACCTATAGTTATCACCATCTGCTCCACTTCCCTCATTCTCTTTCTTCCTTCTCCCCTGTTTAGTGTCGTCTACCTTCTTCCCTTACTCTTTATCTTCCTTTTCCTACCTTTCTTTTTATCTTCCTCCTCCTCTTCCATAATTTTCTTCTTCTTCTTCTTCTTTTGTTCTTCTCTGCTTCGTGTTCCTCCTCCTCCTCCTCCTCCTCCTAATAATAATAATAATAACAACAACAACAACAACAACAAGAACACGCTACACCTTTTAATGGTCAACTGAAGGATGTAAACATAGTTATACTCAAAGAAGTTTTTATTTTTTTGTATACAGTATATTTACGTCTCATTAACCTTAATACTCTGTCTCATATAACAACTAGGCAGCTTGTTAGTAGATATTAAACAACCTCATTAAGTTGTTTATATATTTTTTTCTCTCTCTCTCTGATAATTGTTGAAAGAATCGTTTGTATAAGACTTAAGTTATTATCCTCAAGCCTTATTATAATTCTGAAAAAAAAATCGTGATATATTAAAAATGAAATTGGGAGGGAGGGAAAAATGGGAGGATGAGAGGGAGGGTTGGAAAATATTGGAGTGGCGGAAAAATAGAAGGAAGTTTAAAATTGGGAGGTTGGTTAAAAATGGGAGTGAGGAAAAATGGGAGGAGGTTAAAATTGGGAGGTAGGTTAAAAATGGGAGGTAGGTTAAAAATGGGATGCAGGTAAATGTATTTGTTTATATTTAAAGAGACGGCGGCAAGACTCGGGAGGGGGGGGGAGGGGTAGGTGGAATTTAAAGGCCCAGCCATCCACCACGTAGTAAACATTAAAATTTGTGAATGAAGGGTCCTCAATGACGGCGGCCTCAGTGTAAGAAGGGCCTGTGAGTACGTAGTGTGGGAGGAGGTGGAGGGTGGTGGAGGAGGGGGAGGGTGGAGGTGGTGGTGGAGGGTGGTTGTGGAGGAGGAGGGTGGTGGTGCATGGGGTGGTGGTGGTAATTTTTTATTTATTTATGTTTTAACTTTATTCTTTTATTTCTTTAGTTTATTCATTCTTAGTTTTTATTATTTTAAGTTTGTAATTTATTTTATTTAGTTTTGTCATTTGTTTATCAGTACTTTCTATTTTCGTCTTTTAGTTATGCTTTCTCTTCTTGATTTGGCTTTTGATTTTCATTGAGTTGAATGTTTAAATTCTCTCTCTCTCTCTCTCTCTCTCTCTCTCTCTCTCTCTCTCTCTCTCTCTCTCTCTCTCTCTCTCTCTCTCTCAGTTCCTCCTTTTCTCCAATATTTCTCATGTTAAACTCTACGCTTTTAACCAACCGGCTTTCATTAGCTGCTTCTACCCACTTTCAAGGCACTTTTACATAACACTTTCACTTCTCACTTTCACTTTATGGTTATATAATTCATCTTTATGCTACTTATTTTCTTTTTCTCGCCCTCATCCACTTTCTTTTCTCTACTTTCACCATTTAATTAATTTGACATGATACTTTCACCATTTAATTTCATCTCTCACTATAATAATTTACTCCAAACTTTCATTAGTACTTTCACTTTATACTTTTACCATTACTTTCACTCGTCATATTTTATAATTTCTCTTCATACTTTCTTCATATAATTTTTCACTCTTTCTACAGTTTTTAATCTCATATTGATTATTTACTTTCATTTTATACTTTAATTTCCATTTTTTTTGTTCTTCATTTTCTAAACTCACTTTCACCATCTACTTTTTCAATTATTTTCAGTAATCATTTTCATTGCACTTTCATTATATATTTTCGCCACTTTCTACTCGCTTTCACGATAAACTCAACTTACTTTCAATTTTGATATTACTTTCTAATTCGTAGTTTCATAATTCGTTACCTACCTTCATGACTCACTTTCACTGCTCATTTTCACTAACTACTTTCATTCGACGCGAACATTTTCACCTCTACGAATTTCTCTGACACCACCACTATTAACTTTAACTCTGTACTTTCACCTTTCATTATCACTGTGCACTTTCATTCCACAATATACTTTCACCTCATTTTCATTCCGTGCTTTCAGCCCTTACTTCAACCACGTTTTCACTCAACTCTCACTGCTCACTTTCACTACACTTTCGCTCAACACTTTCACCCCTTACTTTCACTACAAATTTTCTAAGCAAGGTGGGCAGGCCGTGGATGAGAGAGAAAGGCAGGCTGGATGAGAGAGAAAGGCAGGTCGGGGAAGAGAAAAAGGCAGGCTATGGATGAGAGAGGAAGGCAGGCCGTGGATGAGAGAGAAAGGCAGGCCGTGGATGAGAGAGAAAGGCAGGCCGTGGATGAGAGAGTAGAGCAGGTCGTAGATGATGGTGTAAGGTAGGTCGTGGATGATGGTGTAAGGTAGGTCGTGGATGCAAGAGAGACAGGGGATGAGAGAGAGGCAAGATGGGAGGCAGATCAGGGATGCGTGGGAGGCCAAGGGAAAGGCCAGGAGGCAAGAGAGGCAGGTCGGGGTTGCGAGGCAGGCCGGGAGGCAGGAGAGGCAGATCGGGGATGCGAGGCAGGTCGGGAGACAGGAGACGCAGGCCGGGAGGCAGGAGACGCAGGCCGGGAGACAGGAAAGGCAGGCCGGGAGACAGGAAAGGCAGGCCGGGAGATATAAAGCATTATATCTTAGGGACAAAAAGTCTTCAGACAATTTGCCTCAACAATCCCCCCACAGTCCCAGGTCTTGGGGGGAGGTGGGGTGGTCTTGGGGGAGGAGGTGGGTCTTGGGGGGAGCAGATGGGACTAGGAAGGAGATGAGGAGGAAGGATAGGGGATGGCTAGGAGAGGGTAGAAGATGGTGGATAGGGAAAGATGTGAGGGGAGAGAAAGAAATGATAAGGAAAGTGTGTGTGTGTGTGTGTGTGTGTGTGTGTGTGTGTGTGTGTGTGTGTGTGTGTGTGTGTGTGTGTGTGTGTGTACCTAGCTGGAGGTAATATAGGGAGCTTAGCAGTGGAGGGTGGGGAGGAAAGGAGAAGGGGAGAGAGAGGTGGTTAGGGTGAATAGACTGTATGTATGTATGTATGTATGTATGTATGTATGTATGTATAGTATGTACAGTATGTATGTATGTATGTATGTATGTTTGTATGTATGTATACAGAGTATGTATGTATGTATGTATGTATATGTATGTAGACACGTGTAGTCGAAATCATTGAGAGAGAGAGATATTTGACGTAACTTTAATTAAATAAGAATAATTTATAAGAGGTGGATTTATTTAATTAGTTTAATGTGAGGGGATTAATATATACAGGGATTAATGTAAGTTAAACCAGTGGATTTTTATATTTCCTGATTTATATAAGGCATTTACATATTTTTAATCTAAGGGGATTTATTAGTATTATTTTATGCGATTTATATATTTATACATCATTAATTAGGTGGATTTATGTGTGTTTTATTAGAGGGATTTATAGGGTAAGTAGAGTCTTTAATTAGGGGATTTATATGACCTAGTTTATATGGGTGGGTCTGTATGAGGGGATTTATATGATAGATGTATATTTTGGGTAAATTTATATGATGAAGATGTATTTACTGGGGAGTCTTTCAGGAAGGTGTATGGGATTTATATAGCAAGACGTTTATAATAGGGTATATACGCCTTACATAATAGAGATTTATATAAGGAAGGATTTTAATAACTGAGCACTGAAAACATAGTGGAAACCTGATTTAATCTACTTTTAAAATCATGTCTCAGGGAGGAGGGGGGTAGGGGGTGATACCTTGCCGGTGTGGTCTCAGAAGCCTGTGTTATGTAGGGGTGTGGGGGAGGGGGGATCGAACTGGTGAAGGTCCCAGGGGTGAGTGACGCGTGAGACTAACCACTCCTCCACCGCCCCCGTTATAAGTGTCATCAAGTGTAAACATTAAAAATAGTGGAATATGTAAACAGAGGAATGTATAAACACAATCATGTATAAGACATTGTGATGTGTAACGTAAACATAAAGAGCATCATGTAAAACACTAGTAAACATAACTGTGCCACGTGTAAACTATATCAAATGTAAAACACAATTCAGAGCTTAAACACTAAAGCTGCTGATGATTAGTTCTAAGTGTAAACAGTGCCAAGAGCATGATGATGTCAAGTGTAAACAGTGCCAGAGCATGATGATGTCAAGTGTAAACAGTGCCAAGAGCATGATGATGTCAAGTGTAAACAGTGCCAAGAGCATGATGATGTCAAGTGTAAACAGTGCCAAGAGCATGATGATGTCAAGTGTAAACAGTGTTAAGTACGTAAAATGTCTTGTGCAAACAATAGTAGAAGTAAACTGTGAATAAACAACGTCACGTTACACTGAAACGAGGAGCAAACAGTGTGAGGGATGGCTGGTCCAAGGGCCACCTAGACGTGAATTTGTTTAAGGAGTAGAAGCTGTCGCCAACACAACAACCACACCCTAAGTTAACGAGTTGCATGACCCAGTGTTAAGGAATAGTCCGAGTAGACCGGACAACTCGCCAACTGCACTGGCTAACCATTACCCCGGAACACGATCCGCAAATTGATTAACATCCAGGTCCCCAATTACTGCTGGGTAGACAGAGGCAAATGGCATAAAGAAACTTGCCCATAGTTTCACCCTGCCCGGGGATCGAACCGGGTTCAGTTCGCTTGCGAGGCGAGCATGCTGACTATTACACCACATACATACATACATATTTATACGACTACATGCAATTTTCACTGAACAGATAACATACAGAATATACAATACATAAATGCGAATTCATGAAAGCATATTACACACAGCTGGTATGAAGATAACAAGGAAACACACACACGCACACACTGTACATACACACACACACGCACACACACTGTACATGCACACACACGCACACATTAACCCTGTATGTGCATTAATATTTATCTATGCAAATCAGCTGCACACACACACACACACACAAACACACACACTAACACACACACACACACACACACACACACGCAGAGTTTAGTTGTTTGAAATAAATTAATCTCAGAATTACATGACATTAGAACACATTTATGAGCGTCAGGCATAAAAGGTGTACATTTTTCACAGTATAACAACCTGTCAAGTTCCCACACTCTCGCTGACTCACATTTCCACTACACACGTCACATCTCTTAAACAACAACAACATTCTTTTAGTTGGTCTGTCGTTTGCCTTTTGAACAGAAAAATGAGAATCTTTCTTTTAAAAAATTATTATTGTGAATGGGAATATATTTTGGGGTTTTTTTTTCCCAGGATATTTTATTTCTGAGTTTGTTGATATTTTGGGTATTACGCCTTTGTAGGAATTAATTTCTGTTATATTTTCTTTACTTGAAGTTTCGTGTGATTATTGTATGACGAATAATACAATATGTAGGTAATCTATAAATTGTATAGGATAATATTATATAAACTCTCTACCATATTTATTTTACGCGAAAGATTTATAAATTATTTATGCCTGAAAATATTAAAGTGAAAATAAAGTTTGGGAAAAAAGAATGTGTTTTAGTCAGAAGTTACGACTGTGTGTGTGTGTGTGTGTGTGTGTGTGTGTGTGTGTGGGTATTTCTACTTGTTTGACTTGTTTACTCTTGCTGTCTATAATTCTCTGATTACACTTCTTCTTCTTCTTCTTCTCCTCAACCTCCTCTTCCTCCTCCTCCTCCTCCTCCTCCTCCTCATTCTTCATCTCTTCTTCCCCCTCCTCCTCCTCCTCCTCCTCTTCCTCCTCTTCCTTCTCCTTCCCCTTCCCTCCCCCTCCTCTCCTCTCCTTCCTCTCTTCATCCTTCCTCCTCCTCATTCACCATCTCTTCATCTCCTCCTCCTCTCCTCTTCCTTTCCTCTACTTCTCTTCCCTCTTCCCTCCTCTTCCTCTTCTCCTCCTCTTCCTCTTCTCCCTCCTCCTCCCCCCCCCTCTCCTCCTCCTCCTCCTCCTCCCTCTCCTCCTCCTCTTCCTCTTCCTCCTCCTCTTCCTCCTTCCTCCTCCTCCTCTCTTTGATGTTGCTATACCCCTTGATCCTCCCCACACAAAAGAAGGCGTGACAGAAATAATAATATGACACAGATTAATACTATTATATTAGGAATTACTGTAAATACCATATATATGTCAATAAATTCCTTCAGGGAAATACTCTTAACGAAAGAAGAAATTAAGAACAGGGAAATACAGAAAATACCCGAGAAATACCGTGTAAACGAACGAAAAATAAACCACAATATCGTAATACAAAAAAAAATACGAACGATAAAATTACGAAAGAAAAAAATACAACATTCATCAAATTTATTTTATAACCCAAACACGAAAAGAAAATTACATTACGACAAAATATTTTCCCTAGTATGAACTATCATTAGAGAAGACAAGTGTATGAAAAATAAAGAGCTTTAAAAAGAATGTTTCCCCACCAAGTTAATTTTTCCCGCTAATATTGACCAAAATATTCCTGGAAACATCATTAAGGGTGACAAGTGTTGGGTAAAAAAGCTCCAATGACGTACCAAAACAATAGGGAGTCTGAGTTTCTGAGTTGGCGGGTCTGTTGGCGCGTTGGCGGGTCTTTTAGCGAGTTGGCGGGTGTGTTGGTGGGTGTTTTGGCGAGCTGGCAGGTATGCTGGGGGTGTTTTGGCGAGTTGGCAGGTGTGTTTGTGGGTATGTTGTTGAGTTGGCGGGTCTTTTGGCGCGCTGGGTTATTTGGCGCATTGGCGAGTCTTTTAAAGCGTTGGCGGGTGTGCTGGGGTGTTTGAAGGTAACTTAATGGGTCTTTTAGCTAGTTGGCGGATGAGTTTTGGTGAGTTGGCGGGTGTTTTGGTGAGTTGGCGGGTCTTTTACTGAATTGGTGGTTCTTTTGGTGAGTTGGCGGATATTTTGCAACGTTGGCGATTTGGGTGGTGATGGTATAGTGGTGATGGTGGTGGTTGCAGTAGTGGTGGTGGTAGTAGTGGTAGTGTTAGTAGTAGTGGTAGTAATGGTACGTATGAAACACAACTTACTAATATAAACACATCACCTCAGTAGTACATTATTTAATTAGTATCATCCAGATAGTGGTAGTGCAGGTGGAGAATAGTGGTTGGGGTGGTGGTAGTGCAGGTGGAGAATAGTGGTTGGGGTGGTGGTAGTGCAGGTGGAGAATAGTGGTTGGGGTGGTGGTAGTGCAGGTGGAGAATAGTGGTTGGGGTGGTGGTAGTGCAGGTGGAGAATAATGGTTGGGGTGGTGGTAGTGCAGGTGAAGAATAGTGGTTGGGGTGGTGGTAGTGCAGAAGAATAGTGGTTGGGTGGTGGTAGTGCAGGTGAAGAATAGTGGTTGGGGTGGTGGTAGTGCAGGTGGAATAATGGTTGGGGTGGTGGTAGTGCAGGTGAATAGTGGTTGGGGTGGTGGTGCAGGTGGAGAATAATGGTTGGGGGTGGTGGTAGTGCAGGTGAAGAATAGTGGTTGGGTGGTGGTAGTGCAGGTGAAGAATAGTGGTTGGGGTGGTGGTAGTGCAGGTGGAAAATAGTGGTTGGGTGGTGATAGCAGGAGAATAATGGTTGGGGTGGTGGTAGCAGGTGAAGAATAGTGGTTGGGGTGGTGGGGGAAGAATAGTGGTTGGGGTGGTGGTATGCAGGTGAAGAATAGTGGTTGGGGTGGTGGTAGCAGGTGAAGAATAGTGGTTGGGGTGGTGGTAGTGCAGGTGAAAAATAGTGGTTGGGGTGGTGGTAGTGCAGGTGAAGAATAGTGGTTGGGGTGGTGGTAGTGCAGGAAGAATAGTGGTTGGGGTGGTGGTGCAGGTGAAGAATAGTGGTTGGGGGTGGTGGTAGTGCAGGTGAAGAATAGTGGTTGGGTGGTGGTAGCAGGTGAAGAATAGTGGTTGGGGTGGTGGTAGTGCAGGTGGAGAATAGTGGTTGGGGTGGTGGTAGTGCAGGGTGGAATAGTGGTTGGGGTGGTGGTAGTGCAGGTGGAGAATAGTGGTTGGGGTGGTGGTAGTGCAGGTGGAGAAAGTATCTTTCTCCTCCTCCATCTCCTCCCTCTTCCATCTCCTCCTCCCCGCCTCTTTCTCTTCCTCCTGCAGATTGGCCCGTAGAGAGACTAGATCACACTCTTCCAGGTTGGCGTTTAACTGGAGCCAGAGGAGAGAGAGAGAGAGAGAGTTAAAGTAGAGAGAGAGAGTTAAAGGAGAGAGAGAGAGAGAGAGAGAGAGAGAGAGAGGAGAGAGGAGAGAGCACCATATAATGTGGTAAATGAGAGGCACAAGAAGCAACTTTGTAAAACTTGACACAATTTCTGCCTTCAGAAAGTTCTAATGATTCTGCTCTCACCTCTCACTTCACCACATCTCCCACCCACTCTCACTTCTCCTTCACTCTCACCCTGACCCCTGCTCTGCTCTCACCTCCTCCCTCATTCATCTTCCTCCCTCGTTCCTCTCACCCCCTTTTCCTTCGCCCACCCATCTCTCTCATTTTCTCCTATACCAAGAATGTAATTTCCAGCGTTGTCTTAATGACTTGTCTTTAAGTATGTTAGTGACCCGAGAGCCGGAGCTGCCTCGGCCCCTCCTCCTCCCCGTCGGATGCTCCAGAACACGGACCTCGGGCTGTGTGTAGGGCTCCTCCATAACACGTTCTTCCGGCGAACTCTGTCGGGTCCTCTACAACTCGTCCTTTCGTCGGTTGGTCCACTGCTCGTCCGTCGGGTTACTCCACAAAACGCTTTCCGTCGGTCCACTCTTGTCCGCCGGTTCACTTCATCTGTCGGTCCACTGCTCGTCCGTCGGGTTACTCCACAAAACGCCTTTCCGTCGGTCCACCTTGTCCGCCGGTTCACTCCTCATCTGTCGGTCCACTGCTCGTCCGTCGGGTTACTCCACAAAACGCCTTTCCGTCGGTCCACTCTTGTCCGCCGGTTCACCCTCATCTGTCGGTCCACTGCTCGTCCGTCGGGTTACTTCACAAAACGCTTCCGTCGGTCCACTCCTTGTCCGCCGGTTCACCTCATCTGTCGGTCCACTGCTCGTCCGTCGGTTACCCACAAAACGCCTTCCGTTGGTCCACCTTGTTCGCCGGTCCACTCCTTGTCTGTCGGTCCATGCTCGTCCGTCGGGTTCTTTACAACACGTGAATCCGTTAGTGCACTTCAGATCCGTCGGGTTCCCCACAGCACGTCCTTCCGTCGGTCCACTCCTCGTCCGTCGGGCTCGGGATGAAGCTGAAGAGGCAGATGTAGCCAGATCATTAAAGGAGCTTGGAGAGGAGAGGCGGGGAGAGGGGAGGAAGGGGGGGGAGGAAGGGAAGGAGGAGGGAAGGGGTGGGGAGAAGAGAATGGAAAGGGGAGAAGAGAGAAGGGGTGGGGTAGGGAGGGAGGGGGGTGGGGGAGAGGGGAAAGGGGAGAAGAGAGGAAGGGGTGGGTGAAGGGAGGGAGGTGGGGAGAGGGGAAAGGGGGAGAAGAGAGTGAAGGGTGGGGTGAAGGGAGGGAGGGGGTGGGGGAGAGGGGGAAGAGAGGAAGGGGTGGGGTGAAGGGAGGAGGGGGTGGGGAGAGGGGAAAGGGAGAAGAGGAAGGAGGGGAGGGGGTGGGGGAGAGGGAAAGGGGAGAAGAGAGTGAAGGGGTGGTGGGAGAGGGAAATTAAAAAGAGAGGGAAAGGGGAGAAGAGAGTGAGAGGGTGTGGGGAGAAGGAGAGAACGTGAGAGAGGGAGAGAGGTCAAGAAGAGGCGGTGAAAGAGGAAGGTAATAAGAGAGAAGGGCGGCAGGGGAGGGAAGGAGGGAGGCATGGGGAGAGGGGAGGCGAAGAAGGGAGAGAAGTAAGACGATGAGAGGAGGAGAAGGAAGAGAGAAGAGATGGGAGAGGGAGGCGGAGAAGAGGGAGATATAAAAGATGAGGAAAGATGTGGAAACGGAAAGTGAGAGGTGAAGAGAGAGAGAGAATAGTAGAGGAGGGGTGAGAGAAGGAGAGCCAGGAGGAGGGAGAAGGAGAGCCGACGAGAGAGAGAGAGAGTTAGCTCACTTCTGGGACTTTGAGATACGGGCGTTTTTTTATGAAGTGCTTCATTTTATAAGTGTCTGGCCCAGAAACTCTCCTGTTGTTACTGTTGGCGTTGTTGGTGTTACTGTTGGCGTTGTTGGTGTTACTTTGTTGGCGTTGTTGGTGTTACTGTTGGCGTTGTTGGTGTTACTATTGTCGTTGTTGGTGTTACTGTTGGCGTTGTTGGTGTTACTGTTGTCGTTGTTGGTGTTACTGTTGTCGTTGTTGGTGTTACTGCTGTCGTTGTTGGTGTTACTGTTGGCGTTGTTGGTGTTACTGTTGGCGTTGTTGGTGTTACTGTTGGCGTTGTTGGTGTTACTGTTGGCGTTGTTGGTGTTACTGTTGGTGTTGTTGGTGTTACTGTTGGTGTTGTTGGTGTTACTGTTGGTGTTGTTGGTGTTACTGTTGGCGTTGTTGGTGTTACTTCGTTGGTCGTTGTTGGTGTTATTGTTGGCGTTGTTGGTTATACTGTTGGTGTTGTTGGTGTTACTGTTGTCGTTGTTGGTGTTACTGTTGGCGTTGTTGGTGTTACTGTTGTCGTTGTTGGTGTTACTGTTGACGTTGTTGGTGTTACTGTTGTCGTTGTTGGTGTTACTGTTGGCGTTGTTGGTGTTACGGTGTTGTGGTGTATGGCGCTGTTGGTGTTACTGTTGGTTGTTGGTGTTACTGTTGACGTTGTTGGGTTGTTTGTGTGGTGTTTGTTGTCGTTGTTGGTGTTATGTTGTCGTTGTTGGTGTTACTGTTGGCGCTGTGTTGGTGTTACTGTTGGCGTTGTTGGTGTTACTGGTTGTGTTGTTGGTGTTACTGTTGGCGTTGTTGGTGTTACTGCTGGCGTTGTTGGTGTTACTGCTGGCGTTGTTGGTGTTACTGTTGGCGTTGTTGGTGTTACTGTTGGCGTTGTTGGTGTTACTGTTGGCGTTGTTGGTGTTACTGTTGTCGTTGTTGGTGTTACTGTTGTCGTTGTTGGTGTTACTGTTGGCGCTGTTGGTGTTACTGTTGGCGTTGTTGGTGTTTGGTGGTGCTGTGGTGTATGTGGGCGTGGGTTGGTGTAGTGCGTTTGGGTTATGTGGTGTTGTGGTGTATGTGTGTGGTGTTGTGGGTTGTGGTGTTGGGTGTTGGGCGTTGTTGGTGTTATGTTGTGTTGTGGTGTTGGGGTGTGGGTTTGTGTTGTGGTGTTGGGTTGTTGCTTGTTGCGTTGTTGGTTACTGTCGTCGTTGTTGGTGTTACTGTTGTCGTTGTTGGTGTTACTTGTTGTCGTTGTTGGTGTTACTGTTGGCGTTGTTGGTGTTACTGTTGGCGTTGTTGGTGTTACTGTTGGCGTTGTTGGTGTGTTGCGTTGTGCTGTTGGCGTTGTTGGTGTTACTGTTGGCGTTGTGTGTTACTGTTGGCGTTGCTGGTGTTACTGTTGGCGTTGTTGGTGTTACTGTTGGCGTGCTGGTGTTACTGTTGGCGCTGTTGGTGTTACTGTTGGCGTTGTTGGTGTTACTGTTGTCGTTGTTGGTGTTACTTGTTGGCGTTGTTGGTGTTACTGTTGTTGTTCGTCGTTGTTGGTGTTACTGTTGGCGTTGTTGGTGTTACTGCTTGGTCGTTGTTGGTGTTACTGTTGGCGTTGTTGGTGTTACTGTTGTCGTTGCTGGTGTTGTTTGTTGGTGTTACTGTTGTCGGTTGGTGGGTTGTGTTGCGTTGTGCTGTGTGCGTTGTTGGTGTTACTGTTGACGTTGTTGGTGTTACTGTTGTCGTTGTTGGTGTTACTGTTGTCGTTGTTGGTGTTACTGTTGGCGTTGTTGGTGTTACTGTTGGCGTTGTTGGTGTTACTGTTGACGTTGTTGGTGTTACTGTTGGCGTTGTTGGTGTTACTGTTGACGTTGTTGGATGTTACTGTTGTGCGTTGTTGGTGTTACTGTTGGCGTTGTTGGTGTTTACTGTTGACGTTGTTGGTGTTACTGTTGGCGTTGGTGTTGCTGTTGACGTTGTTGGTGTTACTGTTGGCGTTGTTGGTGTTACTGTTGTCGTTGTTGGTGTTACTGTTGGCGTTGTTGGTGTTACTGTTGTCGTTGTTGGTGTTACTGTTGTCGTTGTTGGTGTTACTGTTGGCGTTGTTGGTGTTACTGTTGACGTTGTTGGTGTTACTGTTGGTGTTACTGTTGCGTTGTTGGTGTTACTGTTGGTGTGTGTTGGTGTTACTGTTGGCGTTGTTGGTGTTACTGTTGGCGTTGTTGGTGTTACTGTTGGCGTTGTTGGTGTTACTGTTGGCGTTGTTGGTTTACTGTTGGCGTTGTTGGTGTTACTGTTGGCGTTGTTGGTGTTACTGTTGTCGTTGTTGGTGTTACTGTTGACGTTGTTGGTGTTACTGTTTGGTGTTGTTGGTGTTACTGTTGGCGTTGTTGGTGTTACTGTGTCGTTGTTGGTGTTACTGTTGGCGTTGTTGGTGTTTTACTGTTGGCGTTGTTGGTGTTACTGTTGGCGTTGTTGGTGTTACTGTTGGCGTTGTTGGTTTTACTGTTGGTGTTGTTGGTGTTACTGTTGGCGTTGTTGGTGTTACTTGGCGTTGTTGGTGTTACTGTTGTCGTTGTTGGTGTTACTGTTGTCGTTGTTGGTGTTACTGTTGGCGTTGTTGGTGTTACTGTTGGCGTTGTTGGTGTTACTGTTGACGTTGTTGGTGCTGTTGTCGTTGTTGGTGTTACTGTTGGTGTTGTTGGTGTTCTGTTGGTGTTGTTGGTGTTACTGTTGACGTTGTTGGTGTTACTGTTGGCGTTGTTGGTGTCTGTTGACGTTGTTGGTGTTACTGGCGTTGTTGGTGTTACTGTTGGCGTTGTTGGTGTTACTGTTGGCGTTGTTGGTGTTACTGTTGGCGTTGTTGGTGTTATTTGTTGATTGGCGTTGTTGGTGTTACTGTTGACGGTATTGGGTGATACGTTTAAGTAGCAGAAGTGTTCCTTGCTATTCTTAGTCTCATCAAAACACCGATCGATTAGTTTTCTGCATCACTCAAACTGTTAAAGTCATTATGGGAGTTTTTTTCCTTTGCATCTTTGAAGGAAGAAAATCATTATAGTTTTTCTTCATTTAACACCTGAAGTTATCGATTTTTGTTTCTTTTGTTTTCGTTTTTATTTTATTTTTTTAATTGTTTACTTTTTGTACTATTCTTTCGGTATTTTTTTTGTTTTTTGTTTTAACTCTTTTTTTACGAGTCACCGTGGTTTTTTTTTTCATACTGAAATATTCTTGAAAGTCTGTTGTATGTCAAGGCTGAAGAAACAACATGGAAAGCTCGCCAGACAACACTGTGTGAAAACTTTACTTATTTTTTCTTATCCTTGTCTGTTGATTCTCTTTTCGTCTTCTCCTTTACTAACCTCCCAACTTCGCTTATATTTACGTAAGGTCATGTGAATTTTGAGTTAGGTTAGATTTTGGGATGGGTTAGGTTAGGTTTGAGTTGGATAGGGCCAAAAGCTGTGATTGGTGGAATTGGGAAGAGAGGGAGAGGGTTAAGAGAGGATGTGATTGGTTGCTTAGTGTCTTTCGGGATAGTTATATATATATATATATATATATATATATATATATATATATATATATATATATATATATATATATATATATATATATATATTATGTGTGTGTGTGTGTGTGTAATATGTATGTAATTAACGGTTTATTGAAAAAGTTCTGCAGCCCGAAGGCTGAAAATATACATTGGACATAAATGACTTATTACATACATTGGTGGTTTAACAAAGCCTTCATTAGAAAAGTAAAAGGAACATACAATGAACATACAGATTAATGTAGGTGTTGAACAGCAGACGTGGTAGTAACTCCCTCCCAGATGGTGTTATGAGGGGCCCACGTGGTGTAGCACCCTCACAGATGGTGCTATGAGGCCTCACATGGTGTAGCACTCCTCACAGATGGTGTTATGAGGGCCTCACGTAGTAACTCCTCACAGATGGTGTTATGAGGCCCTACATGTGTAGTAATTCTCACAGATAAAGTGCTATGAGGCCTACATGGTGTAGTAATTCTACAGATGGTGTTATGAGGGGCTTGACGGTGTAGTAATTCCCTCACAGATGGTGTTGGCGAGGGCTCCTCACACAGGTAGCACCTCACAGATGGTGTTATGAGGGCCTGATATGGTGTAGTAATTCCCTCACAGATGGTGTTATGAGGGGCCTGATATGGTGTAGTAACTCCCTCACAGATGGTGTTATGAGGGGCCTCACATGGTGTAATAATTCCCTCACAGATGGTGTATGAGGGGCATCACGTGGTGTAATAATTCCCTCACAGATGGTGTATGAGGGGCATCACGTGGTGTAATAATTCCCTCACAGATGGTGTATGAGGGGCATCACATGATGCTGTAGCAACTCATTCACTACGTGGTGTCGTAGCATCATGGGGACACCACGTGGTCTGGAGTCACAGGACCTCACTCACTCAAGTGAGTGAGGTGTGGTCCCAGGCCTCCCTATCGTGGACGGATTAACACATAGCTGGTGTTGTTGAGTCTCAGGGGCAGTTATCACTGGGTACTTGGGACCTCACTGTGTGCAGGTTAGCTTGGGTAAGACTCAACTGTTACTGCCGAGTTGTTTTTCACTGACTTAAGCACTGTTCACCACTATTCAATAATGGTTCCATTCTTTTCCTAAATGAAATCGTAACTTCTGGCGAGAACTTGTTGATATTCCGGTGGGGAGGAGAGGTTCAGGGGAGGGAGTTGGTATGGGCCAACAAATCAGTTGACCTGGCGCTGCTCTGGCAGCAGCGCCAGGTACGTCTTGACCCTTCGGTGGTCAAGGATTAAGTGTGTGAGTGTAATAGTCATTAAAATAATACATTTGATTTGTAATGTGTTTTTTAACCGTCCAGTTCACGTCACCAGAGCTTGTTAACATCTTATAAGTGGCACACATTTTGTTGAGTGTATTATTTGTGATAACACTTTAGTTTGTCACAACACTTACCTCTGCGTGTTAAGTGGCCAGACACAACCTCTGTGAGTGAGTGGTGGTCGAGTACAGTATATTGGGGTGTTTGTTATAATAGTGTGTGTGGCTCGTAGGAGTAATGAAACACGCACCAATAGTGGTGGTCGAGTACAGTATATTGGGGTGTTTGTTATAATAGTGTGTGTGGCTCGTAGGAGTAATGAAACACGCACCGATAGTGGTGGTCGAGTACAGTATATTGGGGTGTTTGTTATAATAGTGTGTGTGGCTCGTAGGAGTAATGAAACACGCACCAATAGTGGTGGTCGAGTACAGTATATTGGGGTGTTTGTTATAATAGTGTGTGTGGCTCGTAGGAGTAATGAAACACGCACCGATAGTGGTGGTCGAGTACAGTATATTGGGGTGTTTATTTATGTATGTAGTAATAGGAATAATGAAACGCACCAATAGTGGTGGTCGAGTACAGTATATTGGGGTGTTTGTTATAATAGTGTATGTGGCTCTTTAGGAGTAATGAAACACGCACCAATAGTGGTGGTCGAGTACAGTATATTGGGGTGTTTGTTATAATAGTGTGTGGCTGTAGGAGTAATGAAACACGCACCAATAGTGTGGTCGAGTACAGTATATTGGGGTGTTTGTTATAATAGTGTGTGGCGTAGGAGTAATGAAACGCACCAATAGTGGTCAGTACAGTATATTGGGGTGTTTTTTATAATAGTGTGTGTGGCTCGTAGGAGTAATGAAACACGCACCAATAGTGGTGGTCGAGTACAGTATATTGGGTGTTTGTTATAATAGTGTGTGTGGCGAGGAGTAATGAAACACGCACCAATAGTGGTGGTCGATACAGTATATTGGGGTGTTGTTATAATAGTGTGTGGCTCATAGGGTAATAAACACGCACCAATAGTGGTGGTCGATACAGTATATTGGGGTGTTGTTTGTTATAATAGTGTGTGTGGCGTAGGAGTAATGAAACACGCACCAATAGTGGTGGTCGAGTACAGTATATTGGGGTGTTTGTTATAATAGTGTGTGTGGCTCAGGAGTAATGAAACACGCACCAATAGTGGTGGTCAGTACAGTATATTGGGGTGTTTGTTATAATAGTGTGTGGCTCGTAGGAGTAATGAAACACGCACCGATAGTGGTGGTCGAGTACAGTATATTGGGGTGTTTGTTATAATAGTGTGTGGCTCGTAGGAGTAATGAAACACGCACCAATAGTGGTGGTCGATGCAGTATATTGGGGTGTTTGTTATAATAGTGTGTGTGGCTCGTAGGAGTAATGAAACACGCACCAATAGTGGTGGTCGAGTACAGTATATTGGGTGTTTGTTATAATAGTGTGTGTGGCTCATGGAGTAATGAAACACGCCCAATAGTGGTGGTCGAGTACAGTATATTGGGGTGTTTGTTATAATAGTGTGTGTGGGCTCGTAGGGAGTAATGAAACACGCACCAATAGTGGTGGTCGATACAGTATATTGGGTGTTTGTTATAATAGTGTGTGTGGCGTAGGAGTAATGAAACACGCACCAATAGTGATGGTCAGTACGTATATTGGGGTGTTTTTATAGTTGGCGAGGAGTAATGAAACGCAAATAGTGGTGGTCGAGTACAGTATATTGGGGTGTTTGTTATAATAGTGTGTGTGGCTCGTAGGAGTAATGAAACACGCACCAATAGTGGTGGTCGAGTACAGTATATTGGGGTGTTTGTTATAATAGTGTGTGTGGCGTAGGAGTAATAAACACGCAATGTTTCAACAGTACCAATAGTGTGGTCGAGTACAGTATATTGGGTGTTTGTTATAATAGTGTGTGTGGCTCATAGGAGTAATGAAACACGCACCAATAGTGGTGGTCGAGTACAGTATATTGGGGTGTTTGTTATAATAGTGTGTGTGGCTCGTAGGAGTAATGAAACACGCACCAATAGTGGTGGTCGAGTACAGTATATTGGGGTGTTTGTTATAATAGTGTGTGGCTCGTAGGAGTAATGAAACACGCACCAATAGTGGTGGTCGAGTACAGTATATTGGGGTGTTTGTTATAATAGTGTGTGTCGTAGGAGTAATGAAACACGCACCAATAGTGGTGGTCGAGTACAGTATATTGGGGTGTTTGTTATAATAGTGTGTGTGGCTCGTAGGGTAATGAAACACGCACCAATAGTGGTGGTCAGTACAGTATATGGGGTGTTTGTTATAATAGTGTTGGCTCGTAGGAGTAATCGACACGCACTAATAGTGGTCGAGTACAGTATATTGGGGTGTTTGTTATAATAGTGTGTGTGGCTCGTAGGAGTAATAAACCACACCAATAGTGGTGGTCGAGTACAGTATATTGGGGTGTGTTGTTATAATAGTGTGTGTGGCTCGTAGGAGTAATGAAACACGCACCAATAGTGGTGGTCGAGTACAGTATATTGGGTGTTTGTTATAATAGTTTTGGCTCGTAGAGTAATGAAACACACCATAGTGGTCGAGACAGTATATTGGGGTGTTTGTTATAATAGTGTGTGTGGCTCAGGAGTAATGAAACACGCACCAATAGTGGTGGTCGAGTACAGTATATTGGGGTGTTTGTTATAATAGTGTGTGTGGCGTAGGAGTAATAAACACGCACCAATAGTGGTGGTCGAGTACAGTATATTGGGGTGTTTGTTATAATAGTGTGTGTGGCTCGTAGGAGTAATGAAACACGCACCAATAGTGGTGGTCGAGTACAGTATATTGGGGTGTTTGTTATAATAGTGTGTGTGGCTCGTAGGAGTAATGAAACACGCACCGATAGTGGTGGTCGAGTACAGTATATTGGGGTGTTTGTTATAATAGTGTGTGTGGCTCGTAGGAGTAATGAAACACGCACCAATAGTGGTGGTCGAGTACAGTATATTGGGGTGTTTGTTATAATAGTGTGTGTGGCTCGTAGGAGTAATGAAACACGCACCAATAGTGATGGTCGAGTACCACAGTATATTGGGTGTTTGTTATAATAATAATTATTAGTGTGGCGTAAAGATAATGAAACACTTTTAATAGTAAGTAGTCGAGTACAGTATATTGGGGTGTTTGTTATAATAGTGTGTGTGGCTCGTAGGAGTAATGAAACACGCACCAATAGTGGTGGTCGAGTACAGTATATTGGGGTGTTTGTTATAATAGTGTGTGTGGCTCGTAGGAGTAATGAAACACGCACCAATAGTGGTGGTCGAGTACAGTATATTGGGGTGTTTGTTATAATAGTGTGTGTGGCTCGTAGGAGTAATGAAACACGCACCAATAGTGGTGGTCGAGTACAGTATATTGGGGTGTTTGCTATAATAGTGTGTGTGGCTCGTAGGAGTAATGAAACACGCACCAATAGCTTATCATATATACCAAATGACCAGTTACGGACAAATTGCCAGTCACTCATAAAAGTTGCCGGTTACGTTAAGATAGCCAATCACGTGAAAGTAGCCAGTCAGACACGTACAAATAGCCAGTTACATAAATAAGTAGTCATTCAGTCAGGTAAGATTAGCTAGTTACTAATCCAGAAATAGCCAAACTTGAAAAACAGCGAGTCGCTCACATAGAAATAGCCAGTCAGTCATGTAAAAATAGCCAATTGCGTATAGATAGCCAATCAACCAATACAAATTACCTGTCAGTCACTCACAGATAACCAACCAGTCAGCACAAATAGCCAGTCACTCACACCAGTCACCCCCACAAACTCTCAGTAACTCCTCCTCAAATATTGCTTCTCGGTTGATAAAAGAAAAAAAAATGTAAAAAGAAAACAACTTCCTTGAAAAAAATCATAACTCAGGACAGTTGGAAACAAAATTTATTCATAAAAGTTGTGGCTGGGGAAAGTTACACTCAAAGGCCACCCACCCAAAACTTTCACTTCTGACGACCATTACCAACCAGGGAAAACAAACATAACTCTCTCTTCTTACTTTCACTCTTCTTTTCTCTTCTTTATTGTCATTATTTGGGGATTTTCTCTTTCATTGTAAATATTTCTCAATCTGCTATTTAATTGGAGAAAGTAATATCAAAACTTTCTCTCCAGAAGACCATTATACCGGCCAGGGCAATAAACGTCAGTCATTAGTTTTCACTTTCACTTTCTCTTCTTTATTGTGATTTTCTTTTCGAGTTTTCTTAATTATGCTTTCTGGTGTTAATTGGAGAAATTTACACTCAAAAGCCGACCCGAAACTTTCACCTCTGACGACTATTACGGACCGGTGAAAGAAAGTAAGCATCACTATTTCTTCTTCTTCTTCATCCTCTTCTTTTTCTTCTTCTTTTTCTTCTTCTTTTTCTTCTTCTCTGCCTCAGTGGAACGAGAGCATCGGCCACAAAGACAACAGTCGCAGATATTGACTATGAGGCTACAGTCACTGAATGCCCCATAGATCTGCGGCTCAACTAACTCAACACAGCTAGGATAGCCACTTATGTATTAGGATAGTTAATAGTAAGGTAATAAAATGGCGGCGAAGGTGTGGCTATTGGGGGAGGCTGGAGGCAACGTGAAAAAAAAATATAGTTGTAGTAGAGGCAGCGACAGGGAACACACAGGCAGTAGTGGTAGAGGCAGCGACAGGGAACACACAGGCAGTAGTAGTAGAGGCAGCGACAGGGAACACACAGGCAGTAGTGGTAGAGGCAGCGACAGGGAACACACAGGCAGTAGTGGTAGAGGCAGCAGGAACACACAGGTAGTAGTAGTAGGCAGCGACAGGGAACACACAGGCAGTAGTAGTAGAGGCAGCGACAGGGACACACAGGTAGTAGTAGTAGAGGCAGCGACAGGAACACACAGGCAGTAGTGGTGGGGGCAGCGACAGGAACACACAGGCAGTAGTAGTGAGGCAGCGACAGGGACACACAGGGTGTGGTGGGGGCGGCGACAGGGACACACGGTAGTAGTGTGGGGGCGCGACAGGAACACAGGCAGTAGTGGTGGGGCGGCGACAGGGGACACACGGCAGTGGTAGTGGGGGCAGCAGGGGAACACACAGGTAGTAGTGGTAGAGGCAGCGACAGGGACACACAGGCAGTGGTGGTGAGGCAGCGACAGGAACACACAGGTAGTGGTAGTGGGGGCAGCGACAGGAACACACAGGTAGTGGTGGGGGCAGCGACAGGACACACGGGCAGTGGTGGTGGGGGCAGCGACAGGAACACACAGAGTGTAGTGGGGCAGGACAGGGAACACACAGGCGGTAGTGGTAGAGGCAGCGACAGGAACACACAGGCAGTGGTGGTGGGGGCAGCAGGGGAACACACAGGTAGTAGTAGTGGGGCAGCGACAGGAACACACAGGCAGTAGTGGTAGAGGCAGCGACAGGGAACACACAGGCAGTAGTGGTAGAGGCGACAGGACACACAGGTAGTAGTAGTAGAGGCAGCGACAGGGAACACACAGGTAGTAGTGGTAGGAGGCAGCGACAGGAACACACAGGTAGTAGTAGTAAGGCAGCGACAGGAACACACAGCAGTAGTAGTAGAGGCAGCGACAGGAAACACACAGGTAGTAGTGGTAGAGGCAGCGACAGGGAACTCACAGGTAGTAGTAGAGAGGCAGACAGGGAACACACACAGGCAGTAGTAGTAGAGGCAGCGACAGGGAAACACACAGGCAGTAGTAGTAGAGGGGCAGCGACAGGAACACACAGGTAGTAGTGGTAGAGGCAGCGACAGGTAACACACAGGTAGTAGTAGTAGAGGCAGCGACAGGGAAACACACAGGTAGTAGTAGTGGAGGCAGCGACAGGAACACACAGCAGTAGTAGTAGAGGCAGCGACAGGGAACACACAGGTAGTAGTAGTAGAGCAGCGACAGGGAACACACAGGTAGTAGTGTTGGGGGCAGCGACAGGGACACACAGGTAGTGTGGGGGGCAGCGACAGGAAACACAGTGGTGGTAGAGGCAGGACAGGGAACACACAGGCAGTAGTAGTAGAGCGACAGGGAACACACAGGTAGTAGTGTGGTAGAGGCAGCGACAGGGAACACACACAGGTAGTGTGTGGTAGAGGCAGCGACAGGGAACACACAGGTAGTAGTAGTAGAGGCAGCGACAGGGAACACACAGGCAGTAGTAGTAGAGGCAGCGACAGGGAACACACAGGCAGTAGTGGTAGAGGCAGCGACAGGGAACACACAGGTAGTAGTAGTAGAGGCAGGACAGGAACACACAGGTAGTAGTAGTAGAGGCAGCGACAGGAACACACAGGCAGTAGTGGTAGAGGCAGCGACAGGGAACACACAGGTAGTAGTAGTAGAGGCAGCGACAGGAACACAGGCAGTAGTAGTAGAGGCAGCGACAGGGAACACACAGGTAGTAGTAGTAGAGGCAGCGACAGGGAACACAGGCAGTAGTGGTAGAGGCAACGACAGGGAACACACAGGCAGTAGTAGAGGCAGCGACAGGAACACACAGGTAGTAGTGGTAGAGGCAGCGACAGGGAACACACACAGGTAGTAGTAGTAGAGGCAGCGACAGGAACACACAGGCAGTAGTAGTGAGGCAGCACAAGGGGTGGGGGCAGCGACAGGGAACACACACGGCAGTAGTAGTAGAGGCAGCGACAGGAAACACACAGGCAGTAGTGGTAGAGGCAGCGACAGGAACACACAGGTAGGTAGTAGTAGAGGCAGCGACAGGAAACACACAGGCAGTAGTAGTAGAGGCAGCGACAGGGAACACAGGCAGTAGTGGTAGAGGGCAGCGACAGGGAAACACACAGGCAGTAGTGGTAGAGGCAGCGACAGGGAACACAGGCAGTAGTAGTAGGGCAGCGACAGGAACACACAGGCAGTAGTAGTAGAGGCAGCGACAGGAAACACACAGGCAGTAGTAGTAGAGGCAGCGACAGGAACACACAGGCAGTAGTGGTAGAGGCAGCGACAGGGAACACACAGGCAGTAGTGGTAGAGGGCAGCGACAGGGAACACACAGGTAGTAGTAGTAGAGGCAGCGACAGGAAACACACAGGCAGTGGTGGAGGCAGCGACAGGGAACACACGGGCAGTAGTAGTAGAGGCAGCGACAGGAACACACAGGTGCAGTAGTAGAGGCAGCGACAGGAACACACAGGCAGTAGTAGTAGAGGCAGCGACAGGGAACACACAGGCAGTAGTAGTAGAGGCAGCAGGAACACACAAGGCAGTGTGTAGAGGCAGCGACAGGGAACACACAGGCAGTAGTGGTAGAGGCAGCGACAGGGAACACACAGGCAGTAGTGAGGCAGCGACAGGGAACACACAGGCAGTAGTAGTGGTGAGGCAGCGACAGGAACACACAGGTAGTAGTGGTAGAGGCAGCGACAGGAACACACAGGCAGTAGTGGTAGAGGCAGCGACAGGAACACACAGGCAGTAGTAGTATAGAGGCAGCGACAGGAACACACAGGCAGTAGTGGTAGAGGCAGCGACAGGGAACACACAGGCAGTAGTGGTAGAGGCATGACAGGGAACACACAGGCAGTAGTAGAGGCAGCGACAGGGAACACACAGGCAGTAGTAGTAGAGGCAGCGACAGGGAACACACAGGCAGTAGTGGTGGAGGCAGCGACAGGGAAACACACAGGCAGTAGTAGTAGTAGAGGCAGCGACAGGGAAACACACAGGCAGTAGTAGTAGAGGCAGCGACAGGAACACACAGGTAGTAGTAGTAGAGGCAGCGACAGGGAACACACACAGGCAGTAGTGGTAGAGGCAGCGACAGGAACACACACAGGTAGTAGTGGTAGAGGCAGCGACAGGGAACACACAGGCAGTAGTGGTAGAGGCAGCGACAGGAAACACACAGGCAGTAGTGGTAGAGGCAGCGACAGGGAACACACAGGCAGTAGTGGTAGAGGCAGCGACAGGGAACACACAGGCAGTAGTGGTAGAGCAGCGACAGGGAACACACAGGCAGTGAGTGGGGCAGCGACAGGGAACACACAGGCAGTAGTGGTAGAGGCAGCGACAGGAAACACACAGGTAGTGGTGTAGAGGCAGCGACAGGGAACACACAGGCAGTAGTGGTAGAGGCAGCGACAGGAACACACAGGCAGTAGTGGTAGAGGCAGCGACAGGGAACACACAGGCAGTAGTGGTAGAGGCAGCGACAGGGAACACACAGGCAGTAGTGTGGTAGAGGCAGCGACAGGGAAACACGGGCAGTAGTGGTAGAGGCAGCGACAGGGAAACACACAGGCAGTAGTGGTAGAGGCAGCGACAGGGAACACACAGGCAGTAGTGGTAGAGGGGCAGCGACAGGGAACACACAGCAGTGGTGGTAGAGGCAGCGACAGGAAACACACAGGCAGTAGTAGTAGAGGGGCGACAGGAACACACAGGCAGTAGTGGTAGAGGCAGCGAAGGAACACGGCAGTAGTAGTAGAGGCAGCGACAGGAACACACAGGCAGTAGTGGTAGAGGCAGCGACAGGAACACACAGGCAGTAGTAGTAGAGGCAGCGACAGGGAACACACAGGCAGTAGTAGAGGCAGCGACAGGGAACACACACAGGCAGTAGTGGTAGAGGCAGCGACAGGGAACACACAGGCAGTAGTAGTAGAGGCAGCGACAGGGAACACACACAGGCAGTAGTAGTGGAGGCAGCGACAGGAACACACAGGTAGTAGTAGTAGAGGCAGCGACAGGAACACACAGGCAGTAGTGGTAGAGGGGCAGCGACAGGGAACACACAGGCAGTAGTAGTAGAGGCAGGACAGGAAACACAGGCAGTAGTGGTAGAGGCAGCGACAGGAACACACAGGCAGTAGTGGTAGAGGCAGCAGCGACAGGGAACACACAGGCAGTAGTAGAGGCAGCGACAGGAACACACAGGGCAGTAGTAGTAGAGGCAGCGACAGGGAACACACAGGCAGTAGTGGTAGAGGCAGCGACAGGGAACACACAGGCAGTAGTGGTAGAGCAGCGACAGGAACACACAGGCAGTGAGAGGAGGAACACACAGGCAGTAGTGGTAGAGGCAGCGACAGGAAACACACAGGCAGTAGTGGTAGAGGCAGCGACAGGGAACACACACAGGCAGTAGTAGTAGAGGCAGCGACAGGGAACACACAGGCAGTAGTGGTAGAGGCAGCGACAGGGGAACACACAGGCAGTAGTGAGTAGAGGCAGCGACAGGAACACACAGGCAGTAGTAGTAGAGGCAGCGACAGGAACACACAGGCAGTAGTAGTAGAGGCAGCGACAGGAACACAGGCAGTGGGGGACCCAGGCAGTAGTGGGGGGGGGTGGTGAGGGGACAGGAGGGTAGTGGTGAGGGGCAGCGAGGGGAACACACAGGCAGTAGTGTAGAGGGCGACAGGAACACACGGCGGTGTGGTGGAGGCAGGACAGGGAACACACAGGCAGTAGTGTAGAGGCAGCGACAGGAACACACAGGCAGTGGTAGAGGCAGCGACAGGAACACACACAAGGCAGTAGTAGAGGCAGCGACAGGGAACACACAGGCAGTAGTGGTAGAGGCAGCGACAGGGAACACACAGGCAGTAGTAGTAGAGGCAGCCAAGTGGGGGACAGGGAAACACACAGGCAGTAGTAGTGGAGGCAGCGACAGGAAACACACAGGTAGTAGTAGTAGAGGCAGCGACAGGGAACACACAGGTAGTAGTGGTAGAGGCAGCGACAGGGAACACACAGGTAGTAGTAGTAGAGGCAGCGACAGGGAAACACACAGGCAGTAGTGGTAGAGGCAGCGACAGGGAACACACAGGCAGTAGTAGTAGAGGCAGCGACAGGGAACACACAGGCAGTAGTGGTAGAGGCAGCGACAGGGAAACACACAGGCAGTAGTGGTAGAGGCAGCGACAGGAACACACAGGCGGTAGTGTGGGAGGCAGCGACAGGGAACACACAGGCAGTAGTAGTAGAGGCAGCGACAGGGAACACACAGGCAGTAGTAGTAGAGGCAGCGACAGGAACACACAGGCAGTAGTGTAGGAGGCAGCGACAGGAACACACAGGGCAGTAGTGAGTAGAGGCAGCGACAGGGAACACACAGGCAGTTGTGGTAGAGGCAGCGACAGGGAACACACAGGTAGTAGTGGTAGAGGCAGCGACAGGGAACACAGCAGTAGTGGTAGGGACAGGAAACAGGTAGTAGTAGTAGAGGCAGACAGGGAAACACACAGGCAGTGTGTAGGAGGCACACAGGAACACAGGTAGTAGTAGTAGAGGGGGCAGCGACAGGGAACACACAGGTAGTAGTAGTAGAGGCACAGGAAACACACAGGCAGTAGTGGTAGAGGCAGCGACAGGGAACACAAAGGCAGTAGTGGTAGAGGGGCGACAGGAACACACAGGTAGTAGTAGGCAGGACAGGGAACACAGGCAGTGGGGACCCAGGAGTGTAGAGGCAGCGACAGGAAACACACAGGCAGTAGTGGTAGAGGCAGCGACAGGGAACACACAGGCAGTAGGAGGCAGCGACAGGGAACACAACAGGTAGTAGTAGTAGAGGGCAGCGACAGGGAACACACAGGCAGTAGTGGTAGAGGCAGCGACAGGAACACACAGGCAGTAGTGGTAGAGGCAGCGACAGGAACACACAGGTAGTAGTAGTAGAGGCAGCGACAGGGAACACACAGGCAGTAGTGGTGAGGCAGCGACAGGAACACACAGGCAGTAGTAGAGGGCAGGCACAGAACACACAGGCAGTAGTGGTAGAGGCAGCGACAGGAAACAGGGAGTAGTGTAGAGGCAGCGACAGGGACACACATGTAGTGGAGAGGCAGCGAGTGAGCGGAACAACGGAGTAGTGTGAGGCAGCGACAGGAACACAGGCGTGTGGTAGAGGGGAACACGGATATTTTTAACCTTTTCTCTTTATTGCCTTTGTTTTTGTTCGTCTGTTTTATTCTGTCTTTATTTATTTACTTTTCATTATTTGTTTTAACTTATTAAATTTGTTCCATCTTCTAATTAGTTATTCTCCTTGGCTCTCTTATTCATAGTTTATTTCATACCTTGGTCTACCTCCTCCTGCTGCCACCTGGTGTCGGTAAGGTCATTAGAAGAGTTTAATGCCGACACTTGTGCAAAGTTGTGTCTCTCCCACCGCCACTTCACTGTGTGTCTGGGAGGTTTGTCTTGTGTGTTTTATTTATTATTATTATTGTTGTTATTACTACAATCTACAACCTTAGTTAATATGGTCCCCCTCCCTCTCACCTATACCTGGGGTCAGTAAATCTCACCTGTTGGGTAATTGTTGATATAATTCCCCTGTTGATGACGTTATTAAGAGACCTGATACGAACGGGACAAAAATTTCTCCGGTAATGGCATGACAAACTAAAGTGTTCTTCTGGAAGTGTGGTTCCTGTTTTTGATTGCTGTTACATTTTTTTCGTAAGTTTTAAAGCCAAAAATTGTGTGTTTGAGTTGTGGTAGTTGTTTTATTTTTATTGTTTTTCAAGTTATAAAACAAAAGGCTCTCATTTGATTGTATTGCATGTGTTTGAGGACTGCTGTTAATCTGTTTGTTGACGTTTTAGAACAAAAGATTTTCGTATCATTATATTTTAATATTTAATAATTGTAGTCACTTATTTTGTTATGTTTAAACCAAGTTTTGTGTGGGAGTGTGTACTTACGGCCCAGGAGAGGTACAGGTGTAGGAAGGGTGTAACTTACGGCCCATGGGAGGTACAAGTGTAGGCGAGGGTGTAACTTACGGCCCATGGGAGGTACAAGTGTAGGAAGGTAACCTTACGGCCCATGGAGGTACAGGTGTAGGAAGGGTGTAACTTACGGCCCATGGGAGGTACAAGTAGGCGAGGGTGTAACTTACGGCCCATGAGGAGGTACAGGTGTAGGGAGGGTGTAACTTACGGCCCATGGGAGGCAGGTGTGGAGGTGTAACTAGGCCCAGGAGAGGTACAAGTGAGGGGTGTAACTCAGGGCCCAGAGAGGTACAAGTGTAGGCGAGGGTGTAACTCAGGGCACAGGAGAGGTACAAGTAAACTCACACCTGCAAATTTCTAGGACCCTGTGATTAATGTTGTGTGAAGGTGGAAGTGTCACGAGGGTCCTACACCAGACCCAGTTAACACGGCATCAAAGGCATTAGGTCACACCCACAGGTAGGTCATGTCGGGTCAATATGCTGAGTCGGTTTTGGCAGGTTAATTAAGGTCTACATCTTGATATTAAGTCGTGGTGGGACAGGTGGTGTGTGTGTGTGTGTGTGTGTGTGTGTGTGTGTGTGTGTGTGTATAAAGGAGTGATGTAGAGTGACCGCTAAACATAATAAGGTGAGGAAGGTGAACCAACGACACACACACACACACACACACACACACACACACACACTTACACATTATACCTTGCTCACCTACAACTTAACACCTTGTTGCACCTGTCACCTGTCGTAATTAACAACACTCATGGTTTCCAACAGTGTCAGCAGTGCCGTGTTGTTTGTTTACATAGTTAAGGAAATTCTGAGACGACTTGACTGAACGATACCAAACTGAATATTGTGTTGAGTAACTTGTCGAGTTGAACACTAAAGGAAAACATACCTAAAGAGGTATTCCCTCCTCTGAGACTCGCTGACCGATCGATACCAAACTTAGCAACGTCTTGAGACAAGTATTCAGAGACATCCATTATGTACACACTCTAGTAGGAAGGTACACATTCATGGTATACACTCAAGGGTTACACTCAAGGTACACACTCATGGTATACACTCAAGGGTTACACTCAAGGTACACACTCATGGTATACACTAAGGGTTACACTGTACACACACTCATGGTATACACCAAGGGTTACACTCAAGGTACACACTCATGGTATACACTCAAGGGTTACACTCAAGGGTACACATTCATGGTATACACTCAAGGTTACACTCAAGGTACTAATTCATGGTATACACTCAAGGGTTACACTCAAGGTACACATTCATGGTATACACTAAGGGTTACACTAAGGTACACATTCATGGTATACACTCAAGGGTTACACTCAAGGTACACACTCATGGTATACACTCAAGGGTTACACTCAAGGTACACACTCATGGTATACACTAAGGGTTACACTCAGGTTAACACACTCATGGTATACACTCAAGGGTTACACTAAGGTACACACTCATGGTATACACTCAAGGGTTACACTCAAGGTACACACTCATGGTATACACTCAAGGGTTACACTCAAGGTACACACTCATGGTATACACTCAAGGGTTACACTCCAGGTACACACTCATGGTATACACTCAAGGGTTACACTCAAGGTACACACTCATGGTATACACTCAAGGGTTACACTCAAAGTACACACTCATGGTATACACTCAAGGGTTCACTCTAAGGTACACTCATGGTATACACCTTAAGGTACACACTCATGGTATACACTCAAGGGTTACACTCAAGGTACACATTCATGGTATACACTAAGGGTTACACTCAAGGTACACACTCATGGTATACACTCAAGGGTTACACTCAAGGTACACACACTCATGGTATACACTCAAGGGTTACACCTAAGGTACACACTCATGGTATACACTCAAGGGTTACACTCATACACACTCATGGTATACACTCAAGGGTTACACTCAAGGTACACACTCATGGTATACACTCAAGGGTTACACTCAAGGTACACACTCATGGTATACACTCAAGGGTTACACCTGCTGTACACACTCATGGTATACACTCAAGGGTTACACTCAGGTACACACTCATGGTATACATCAAGGTACACATTCATGGTATACACTCGGTTACACTCAAGGTACACATTCATGGTATACACTAAGGTTACACTCAAGGTACACATTCATGGTATACACTCAAGGGTTACACTCAAGGTACACACTCATGGTATACACTCAAGGGTTACACTCAAGGTACACACTCATGGTATACACTCAAGGGTTACACTCAAGGTACACACTCATGGTATACACTCAAGGGTTACACTCTCAAGGTACACACTCATGGTATACACTCAAGGGTTACACTCAAGGTACACACTCATGGTATACACTCAAGGGTTACACTCAAGGTACACACTCATGGTATACACTCAAGGGTTACACCAAGGTACACACTCATGGTATACACTCAAGGGTTACACTCAAGGTACACACTCATGGTATACACTCAAGGTACACATTCATGGTATACACTCAAGGGTTACACTCATACACATTCATGGTATACACTCAAGGGTTACACTCAAGGTACACACTCATGGTATACACTCAAGGTTACACTAAGGTACACACTCATGGTATACACTCAAGGTTACACTCAAGGTACACACTCATGGTATACACTCAAGGGTTACACTCAAGGTACACACTCATGGTATACACTCAAGGTACACATTCATGGTATACACTCAAGGGTTACACTCAAGGTACACATTCATGGTATACACTAAGGGTTACACTCAAGGTACACACTCATGGTATACACTCAAGGGTTACACTCAAGGTACACACTCATGGTATACACTCAAGGGTTACACTCAAGGTACACACTCATGGTATACACTCAAGGGTTACACTCAAGGTACACACTCATGGTATACACTAAGGGTTACACTCAAGGTACACACTCATGGTATACACTCAAGGGTTTACACTCAAGGTACACACTCAAGATGTTCAGTCAAGGTACACACTCATGGTATACACTCAAGGGTTACACTCAAGGTACACACTCATGGTATACACTCAAGGGTTACACTCAAGGTACACACTCATGGTATACACTCAAGGGTTACACTCAAGGTACACACACTCAAGATGTTAAGTAAGGTACACACTCATGGTATACACTCAAGGGTTACACTCAAGTACACACTCAAGATGTTCAGTCAAGGTTCACATTAAGATAATCAGGTAGAATAGGGGAGAACATTTTCAAGGAACAGACAAAGAAAATGATCAATTAACACACTCATGTGGCACTGTCTCGTGTTGCACTCTCATGTGGCACTGTCTCGTGTTGCACTCTCATGTGGCACTGTCTCGTGTTGCACTCTCATGTGGCACTGCTTCATGTTGCACACTCATGTGGCACTGTCTCGTGTTGCACTCATGTGGCACTGTCTCGTGTTGCACTCTCATGTGGCACTGCTTCATGTTGCACACTATGTGGCAATGTCTCGTGTTGCACCTATGTGGCACTGTCTCGTGTTGCACTCTCGTGGCACTGCTTCACGTTGCACTCTCATGTGGCACTGTCTCGTGTTGCACTCTCATGTGGCACTGTCTGTGTTGCACTCTCATGTGGCACTGTCTCGTGTTGCACTCACATGTGGCACTGCTTCACGTTGCACACTCATGTGGCAATGTCTCGTGTTGCACTCTCATGTGGCACTGTCTCGTGTTGCACTCTCATGTGGCACTGCTTCGTTGCACACTCATGTGGCAATGTCTCGTGTTGCACTCTCATGTGGCACTGCTTCGCGTTGCACACTCATGTGGCAATGTCTCGTGTTGCACTCTCATGTGGCACTTGTCTCGTGTTGCACTCTCATGTGGCACTGTCTCGTGTTGCACCTCATTTGGCACTGTCTCTTGTTGCACTCATGTGGCACTGTCTCGTGTTGCACTCTCATGTGGCACTGTCTCGTGTTGCACCTCATGTGGCACTGTCTCGTGTCACTCCTCATGTGGCACTGTCCGTGTTGCACTCTCATGTGGCACTGTCTCGTGTTGCACTCTCATGTGGCACTGTTTCTCGCGTTGCACATCTTATGTGGCAATGTCTCGTGTTGCACTCTCATGTGGCACTGCTTCTCGCGTTGCACACTCATGTGGCACTGTCTCGTGTTGCACTCTCATGTGGCACTGTCTCGTGTTGCACTCTCATGTGGCACTGTCTCTGTTGTTGCCTCTCATGGGCACTGTCTCGTGTTGCACTCTCATGTGGCATTGTCTCGTCTCAGAAGATCGTTTTTTAACACAACCGCCAGCGTAACACAGTGTGTTTTCCCGACAGTTGTGTTCAAGGTCACTACTCCTGATCGGCACTCTCTTCAGGCACTCACCACCACCTTGAGGCCCAGTACTGTTACTCTCTCTTGAAGGGAGCTCCCTTTCCTTCTTTCGTCCTTGTACTTTGGTATACAGGTTTTCCACCTTTGCATTGTCATCAGAAATAAGTCTTTTGTATTCGTTGATTCTCTACTTCAAAACCTTTTTTTTACTTATCTGTATATTCGTCGTGTCTTCAGAACCGTCTACCTTTATCACTGTCGTTTAACATCTCCTCCTCCTACTCTTTCTTCTTCTTCTCCTCTTCTTCGTCTTTCTTCTCCCTCTTCCTCCTTCTCCCCACTTCTTCTTCTTCCGGAACTTTCCTTTCCCTAAATCGACCGTCTTAAAATCCACCTTAAATCGACCTTGTCGCCCAACTCGACCTTCCTAAACAGACGTCCTTTAAACTGAAGTTCCTGGTTTAATCTTTGTAAACCGACTTTCGTAAATGGATCCCCTCAAATCGACCTTCCAATAACGACCTCGTAAATCGGACTTTCCCGAATCACCCTCAATTTATCGACCTTCAATTTTGTCCTGTTTAAGTCAACGACCTCCTAAATCTGTTTTGTATTCATCTCCCTAGTTCGACCTTTCTAAATCGACTTCTTCATTCGACCCTCCTAGATCAACCTCACCAATTTGAACTTCCTAAACCAATCTCCCTGAATCAGTCGTCATAAATGAACCTGGGTCTCAAGCACTGGCTGTCATATCAACATTACGCTCAAGCACTGGCTGTCCATATTCCTACTCATTATTAAGGCAGTTTCGTCCATATCATCCAACTTAATCCAATTTTGATTCGCGTTCGTGGTTCAAGCATAGTACGTGACCTTAGTGGTGGTGATGGTAGTGGTAGTGGTAGTCGTGGTGGTGGTGGTGGTGGTGAAGTTGTCATGGTGGTGGTTAGGTGGTGGTGGTGGTAGTGGTGTGTGGTAGTCGTTGTGGTGGTGGTAGTCGCGGTGGTGGTGGTAGTTGTGGTAGTGGTCGTTGTGGTGGTGATGGTAGTTGTGATGGTGGTAATGGTGATGATGGTGGCAGTGGTGATGGTAGTGGTGGTAAAGGTGGCGGTATTAAAGTGGTGGTGGCAGTAATGGCGGTGGTGGTGGTTGCAGTGGTGTAGGTGGTGGTGGCAGTAGTGGTGGTGACAGTGGTGATGGTGATGGCAATGGTGGGTGCAGTAGTAGTGGTGGTGGTGGCAGAAATGGTGGTGACAGTAGTGGTGGTGAGTCCAGTGACAGTGGTGATGGTAATGGCAGTGGTGGTTGCAGTAATGGTGATGGTGGCAGTAGTGGTGGTGTAGGTGGTGGTGGCACTAGTGGTGGTGCAGTGGTGGTGGTAGTGGTGGTGGCAGAGTGGTGGTGGTGGCACTAGTGGTGGTGGTGGTGGTGGTGGTGGTGGCAGGTGGTGGTGGCAGTGGTGGTGGTGGTGGCAGTAGTGGTGGTGATGGTGGCGGTGGTGGTGGTGGTGGTGGTGGCAGTAGTGGTGGTGGCAGTGGTGGTGGTGGTGGCAGTAGTGGTGGTGATGGTGGTAGTGGTGGTGGCAGTAGTGGTGACAGTAGTGGTGGTGGCAGTGGTGGCAGTATGGTGGTGGTGGGTGTGGTGGTGGCATGTGGTGGTGGTGATGGTGGCAGTAGTGGTGGTGGCGTGTGGTGGCAGTGGTAGTGGGCAGGGTGGGTGGTGGCAGTAGTGTGGTGGCACTAGTGGTGGTGGTGGTGGTGGTGGCAGTAGTGGTGGTGGCAGTAGTGGTGGTGCAGGTGGCAGTAGTGGTGGTGGCACTAGTGGTGTGGTGTGGTGGTGGTGGTGGTGGCAGTGTGGTGGCAGTGGTGGCAGTGGTGGTGGTGATGGTGGAGTGTGTGGTGGCAGTGGTGGTGGCAGTGGTGGTGGTGGCGTAGTGGTGGTGGGCGTTGGTGGTGGTGGTGGTGGTGGCAGCAGGTGGTGGTAGCAGTGGTGGCAAGTGGTGGCAGCAGTAGTGGTGGTAGTGGTGGTGGCAGTAGTGGTGGTGGTGGCAGTAGGTGGTGGTGGTGGTGGTGGTGGTAAGGTAGTGGTGGTGGCAGGTGGTGGTGGCAGTAGTGGTGGTGGATGGTGGCAGTGGTGGGGGTGGTGGTGGTGGCAGTAGTGGTGGTGGCAGTGGTGGTGGTGGTGGCAGTAGGTGGTGATGGTGGTAGTGGCGGTGGCAGTAGTGGTGGCGGTGGTGAGTGGTGGCAGCAGTGGTGGTGGTGGTGGCATAGTGGTGGTGGATGGCGGTGGTGGTGGCAGTAGTGGTGGCAGTGGTGGTGGCAGCAGTGGTGGTGGCAGTAGTGGTGGTGGAGTGGTGGTGGCAGTAGTGGTGGTGGCAGTGTGGGCGTGGTGGTGGCAGCAGTGTGGTGGTGCAGTGGCAGTGGTGGTGGTGGTGGGTATTAGTGGTGGTGGTGGCGTAGCAGGTGGTGGTGGCAGTAGTGGTGGCAGTAGTGGTGGCGGTGTGGTGGTAGCTAGTGGTGGTGGTGGTGGTGGCAGTAGTGGTGGGGCAGCAGGTGGTGGTGGCAGTAGTGGTGGTGATGGTGGCAGTGGTGGTGGTGGTGGTGGCAGCAGTAGTGGTGGCAGTAGTGGTGGTGGCAGTAGTGGTGGTGGTGGTGGTGGTGGTAGGTAGTGGTGGTGGTGGTGGTGGTGGTGGTGGTGGTGGGCAGTAGTGGTGGCGGCAGTGGTGGTGGTGGTGGCAGTGGTGGTAAGGTGGTGGCAGCGGTGGTGGTGGTGGCAGCAGTGGTGGCAGGTGGTGGTGGCAGTAGTGGTGGTGGCACCAGTGGTGGCAGTAGTGGTGGTGGTGGTAGTAGTGGTGGTGGTGGCAGCAGTGGTGGTGGCAGTGGTGGTGGTGGTGGCAGGTGGTGAAGTGGTGGTGGTGCAGTAGCAGTGGTGGCAAGTGGTGGCAGTAGTGGTGGTGGTGGTAGTAGTGGTGGTGGTGGGCAGTATGGTGGTGCAGCAGTGGTGGCAGTAGTGGTGGTGGTGGCAGTAGTGGTGGTGGTGGTAGTAGTGGTGGTGGTGGTAGTAGTGGTGGTGGCAGCAGGTGGTGGTAGTAGTGGTGGCAGTAGTGGTGGTGGTGGTGAGTAGTGGTGGTGGTGGCAGTAGTGGTGGTGGCAGTGGTGGTGGTGGTGGCAGTCGGTGGTGATGGCAGCGGTGGTGGTGGTGGCAGTGGTGGTGGCAGTAGGTGGCAGTAGTGGGTGGTGGAGGGGTGCAGTAGTGGTGGTGGTGGTAGTAGTGGTGGTGGTGGCAGGTGGTGGTGGCAGTGGTGGTGGTGGTGGCAGTAGTGGTGGTGATGGTGGTAGTGGTGGTGCAGTAGTGGTGGTGGCACTAGTGGTGGCAGTAGTGGTGGTGGTGGTAGTAGTGGTGGTGGTGGCAGTAGTGGTGGTGCAGTAGTGGGTGGTGGCATAGTAGTGGTGGTGGCAGCAGTGGTGGGTGCGGCAGTGGTGGTGGTGGCAGTAATGGTGGTGACAGTAGTGGTGGTGGCACTAGCAGTGGTGGTGGTAGCACTAGTGGTGGTGGTGAGCACATGGTGGGTGCAGCAGTGGTGGTGGTGTCAGTATGGTGGTGGCAGTAGTGGGTGGTAGCACTGGTGTGGTGGTGGCACAGTGGTGGTGGTGGCAGTAATGGTGGTGACAGTAGTGGTGGTGGCACAGGTGGTGGTGGTGGTATGGTGGTGGTAGTGGTGGTGGTGGTGGTGGTAACTAGTGGTGGTGGTGGTGGTGGTGGTAGTTGTGGTGGTAGCTGTGGTGGTGGTAGTATGGCAGTGGGTGACAGTAGTGGTGGTGGTGGTGGTTGTGGCAAGTGGTGGTGGTGGTAGTGGTGGTGGTAGTGTGGTGGTGGTAGTAATGGTAGTGGTGGTGGCAGTAGTGGTGGTAGTGGTGGTGGTGGTGGCACTAGGTGGCGGTGGTGGCAGGCAGGTGGTGGTGGTGGTGGTGGTAAGAGTAATGGTAGTGGTGGTGGCAGTAGTGGTGGTGGTGGTGGTGGCAATGGTGGTGGTAGTGGTGGTGGTGGTGGTGGTGGTGGTGGCAGTAGTGGTGGTGGTGGTAGTGGTGGTGGTGGCAGTAGTGGTGGTGGTGGCAGTGGGTGGCAGTGGTGGTGGTGGTAGGTGAGTGGTGGTGGTGGCAGAGGTGGTGGTGGAGTGGTGGTGGTGGTGGTGGTGGTGGCAGTAGTGGTGGTGGTGGCAGTAGTGGTGGTAGTGGTGGTGGTGGTGGCAGTAGTGGTGGTGGTGGTGGTGGTGGTGGCAGTAGTGGTGGTGGTGGCAGTAGTGGTGGTAGTAGTGGTGGTGGTGGCAGTATGGTGGTGGTGGTGGCAGTAGTGGTGGTGGTGGCAGTAGTGGTGGCAGTAGTGGGGCAAGTGGTGGTGGTGGTGGTGGTGGTGGCAGTAGTGGTGGTGGCAGTAGTGGTGGTGGTAGAGTGGTGGTGGTGGTGGTGGTGGTAGTGGTGGTGGCAGCAGTGGTGGTGGTGGCAGAGTGGTGGCAGTAGTGGTGGTGGTGGCAATAGTGGTGGTGGTGGTGGTGGTGGTGGCAGTAGTGGTGGTGGTGGCAGTAGTGGTAGTAGGGTGGTGGTGGCAGTGGTGGTGGTGGCAGTGGTGGTGGTGGTAGTGGTGGTGGCAGGTAGGTGGTGGTGGTAGTGGTGGTGGCAGTAGTGGTGGTGGTGGCAGTGGTGGTGGTAGTGGTGGTGGTGGTAGTGGTGGTGGTGGCAGTAGTGGGTGGTGGCATAGTGGTGGTGGTGGTAGTGGTGGTGGCAGTAGGTGGTGGTGGCATAGTGGTGGTGGCAGTAGTGGTGGTGGCAGTAGTGGTGGTGGCAGTAGTGGTGGCATGGTGGTGGTGGTGGCAGTAGTGGTGGTGGTAGTGGTGGTGGCAGTAGTGGTGGCAGTAGTGGTGGTGGTGGCAGTAGGTGGCGTAGTGGGTGGTGGTGGTGGTGGTGGCAGTAGTATCATGTCGTGGTGTGTGGTGAAGGCTGTGTGAATTAAGCTCCCGGCTCACTTGATTATTGCAGGCATCGGGTCAAATGGGCCCCAGTTGTCCTAATTAGCCCCAGCTTAACTCAATACCCATTAGAAGATGGACCCCATTTACCTGATGATTTGGTCGCCATTAAGGACTGGACCCCAATCATAATGGTTAGGTTGGGGCCTCCTGGGCTAGCCCGTTGTCCTACCACACTCTACCTTCTACATAATGCCAATGGATTCTCTCACACTCACGCACCCTATCTATTTATCTATCTATCTATCTATCTATCTATCTATCTATGCTCTATCTATCTATCTATCGATCTATCTATCTATCTATCTATCTATCTATCTATCTATCGATCTATCTATCTATCTATCGATCTATCTATCTATGTATTCTATCTTTTACAACCGCTGTTGCACCCCCTCCCTCCCCCACCTCACTGTCCTCAACCCTCCTGCCCTCTTTCCCCCATCCTCCACCCTCCATCCTCAACCCTCCGCCTCCCCACCTCCCTCCCCTACTCACCCCCCCCTCCCCACCCCCTCTCCCTCACCCCCACTCACCTCTCCCCCACTGATTTATGGCGGGTTAGATGATGGGATGCTGAAACTTGGGTCGTTTTCTGGGCGAGTGGTCCTGTGGGTATTGGGGGCCGTTTGTCGCTCCTCTGGGGGTTATGGTGGCCACTTATAATTTTGAGGTGTTATGGTGGCCACTTTGTGATGGAGGGTTAGTGGTGGCCACTTTATGATTTTGAGGGTTATGGTGGCCACTTATGATTTGGAGGCTAGTGTTGCCATTTTATGATTTGGAGGGGTATGGTGGCCACTTTATGATTTGGAGGGGTTATGGTGGCCACTTTATGATTTGGAGGGTTATGGTGGCCACTTTATGATTTGAGGGGTTATGGTGGCCACTTTATGATTTGAGTAGGGTGACAATTTATGTATTTGGAGGGGTTATGGTGGCCTTTTATGATTTGGAGGGGTATGGTAGACCACTTTATGATTTGGGAGGTTATGGTGCCACTTATGATTTGAGGGGTTATGGTGGCCACTTTATGATTTTGGAGGGGTTATGGTGGCCACTTTATGATTTTGGAGGGGTGGTGGCCACTTATGATTTTGAGGGTTGTGGTGTACTTTATGATTTTGAGGGGTTATGGTGCCACTTTTATGATTTTGAGGGTTATGGTGCCACTTTATGATTTTAAGGGTTATGGTGCCACTTATGATTTTTGAGGGGTTATGGTGGCCACTTTATGGATTTTGAGGGTTATGGGTGGCCACTTTATGATTTTTGGAGTGGTTATGGTCACTAGATCTTGGAGGTTATGGGACCACTTTATGATTTGAGGGTATGATGGCCACTTTATGATTTGGAGGGTTATGGTGGCACTTATGATTTTGAGGGATGATGGCAACTTTATGATTTAGAGGTTATGGTGGCCACTTTATGGTTTGGAGGGTTATGGTGCACACTCATGGTTTGGAGGGGTATGGTGGACACTTTATGATTTGTAGGGTTATGGTAGCCACTTTATGGTTTGGAGGGTATGGTGCCACTTTTATGATTTGAGGGTTATGGTGGCCACTTATGATTTTGAGGGTTATGGCCACTTTATGATTTTGAGGGTTGTGGCCACTTTATGGTTTGGAGGGTATGGCCACTTTATGATTTGAGGGGTGTTGGGGTGGCCACTTTATGATTTTGAGGGGTTATGGTGGCCACTTTATGATTTTGAGGGGTTATGGTGGCCACTTTATGATTTTGAGGGTTATGATGGCCACTTTATGATTTTGAGGGGTTAGGGACCAGGGTTAGGGCTAAGTTAGGTTAAGTTAAGTGAGATTAGGTTAGGTTAAATTAGGTTCCTTTTGTTTAGATAACACAGAAAGACACAGGTTTAATCCCCTTCCTGGTGCAGCAAACTCGTAAACATTAAAACGCAAATTTAACACGTAAACATTAACACGTTAACATTAACACGTAAACACTAACACGTAAACATTAACACGTAATAACTAATGACGTTAACATTAACACGTAACTTAAAATGCAAACATTAACACGTAAACATTAACACGTAAACACTAACACGTAACATTAACACGTAAACATTAACACGCAACATTAATACGTAAACATTAACACGTAAACATAACACGTAAACATTAACACGTAAACATTAACACGCAAACATTAACACGAAATTATACGTAAACATTAACACGTAAACACTAACACGTAAACATTAACACGCAACATTAATACGTAAACATTAACACGTAAACATTAACACGTAAACATTAACACGCAACATTAACACGCAACATTAATACGTAAACATTAACACGTAAACATTAACACGCAACATTAATACGCAAACATTAACACGTTAATATTAACACTTCAACATGATGTAGTGAATGAGTTAAAGGAAGTCAACTTGTGTACACGGGACAGATATGTGTCTGAAGTAAGTTGTCTGGGTAACGATTATAGGTAAATTTTAGAGAGGTAATGATTATAGGTGAATTTAGGAGAGGTAGTGATTATAGGTGAATTTTAGAGAGGCAGTGATTATAGGTGAATTTTAGAGAGGTGATTATAGGTGAATTTTAGAGAGTTAATGATTATAGGTAACTCTTAGAGAGGTAATGATTATAGGTGAATTTTTAGAGAGGTAACGATTATACGTGAATTTTAGAGAGGTAATGATTATAGGTGAATTTTAGAGAGGTAATGATTATAGGTAAATTTTAGAGAGGTAATGATTATAGGTGAATTTTAGAGAATTAATGATTATAGGTAAATTTTAGAGAGGTAGTGATTATAGGTGAATTTTAGAGAGGTAATGATTATAGGTGAATTTTAGAGAGGTAGTGATTATAGGTGAATTTTAGAGAGGTAGTGATTATAGGTGAATTTTAGAGAGGTAGTGATTATAGGTGAATTTTAGAGAGGTAATGATTATAGGTGAATTTTAGAGAGGTAATGATTATAGGTAAATTTTAGAGGGAAGTAATGATTATAGGTGAATTTTAGAGGGAAGTAATGATTATATATTACTGTATTAGGAACGTAACTGATAAATCATGAGATAAATTATATAAAAAAACAAATATCTACACTATTATATATTTATTTCAACCGTAATTATTATACAAAATTTCAAAGTAATCTTCAATATATTTTTTTTCTCCACATTATTATCTTTTCTTGACGACACACTTGACCCAGAAGACAAGAGGAGGTTAGGTTACGTTCTGTTGGGTTGGGTTGGGTTAGGTTAGGTTTTTGGCTACACACGAAGCCCGACATACGCCGCCTCTTTACCTTGTCATTGTTGGCAAATTTGGAAAGCGATGGCCTCTCAAAACTTCCCTCTGGGGTCTAAACAGATAGTGATTGGGTGGGTTAAAGTGAGAGCTGTATGGTAGGTTAAGGTGAGGGCTGTATGGTAGGTTAAGGTCAGCTGTATGGTAGGTTAAGGTGAGAGCTGTATGGTAGGTTAAGGTTAGGGCTGTATGGTAGGTTAAGGTCAGCTGTATGGTAGTTTAGGTTAGGGCTGTATGGTAGGTTAAGGTGAGAGCTGTATGGTAGGTTAAGGTCAGCTGTATGGTAGGTTAGGTTAGGGCTGTATGGTAGGTTAAGGTGAGAGCTGTATGGTAGGTTAAGGTCAGCTGTATGGTAGGTTAGGTTAGGGCTGTATGGTAGGTTAGGTTAGGGCTGTATGGTAGGTTAAGGTGAGAGCTGTATGGTAGGTTAGGTTAGGGCTGTATGGTTGGTTAAGTGAGAGAGGGAGAAATGGTGGGTTGGGGGTGGTAGAGAGGGAGTGAGTAGGGAAGGGGAGGAGGAAATGAGTTAGGGAGAGAGGGAGGAAGTGAAGAAAACAGGGAGGGGGAGGGAGGGAGAGAGTGAGTGAGTGAGTGAGGAAGTAGGGAGAGAGTGAGAGACGTGATGTGTTGCCATTGTTTGTGTTGCCTTTCGTGTTGAGGGTGGAGATGATGATGGCTTCCTTGACGGTGTCTTGTGAGTTGATCGATCGTTGCCTTCCTCTGTCTCCGAGAACCATCATCACACGCGCTCACTTTTTTCACTTTTAACATCACAGTTGGTCGATGTGGATGGCTGCCCTGACCGATCTGCGTCGCTCACTTAAAGTTCGACTATGTTTGACCATTTGGATTCATTCGTATGCTGTACATTGTTATTCATTTGTATACTGGCACATTCCGCTATCCTGTGAACAATAAAACGTTGCTTTTATTTAGTGAAAGTGGAAAGTTTAGCGGCCATGTTTGTTTACAGCACAACAACTGTTTGATGAATCCCAGGAAGCACTACAGCGGTGCCAGCATCCAGTAGTGTTGACAGTTCTGGGAAAAACAGACGAGTTATGGATATCTTTGTTTTATCTTCATATTGTTGTTTTATGAAGTTGTTTGACATTGATGAAAATGATGAAGGCTAACAAGACTATGGTTGTCTGTTTTGTGCACGTCAGGCTTGAGTGGTGCACTTATGGTGGCTGTTTGTGTCAAAGGATAAAGTTTTTTAAGCTGGCATCATCTATAGTTAATAAGATGAATTATGAGGGTTACCACATGGTAGGTGCTGAGGTGGTGGTGAGTCCGGGGTGCTGACACTCACGCCCGCCAGGAAGGGGTCTTCTTCTTCTTCTTCTTCTTCCTCTTCCTCTTCTTCTTCTTCTTCCTCTTCCTTCCAAATCAACCCAACCCAGCCCAGTCTTGTCTACACACACACACACACACACACACACACACACACACACACACACACACACACACACACACACATTTCTCCTTACAGTGGGTGATAAATGGCAGGAATAAGTCGACAAATGGTGTTGCCTGAGCACCATTGATGAGCACTGAGGAAGAAATTGAGATCCTCGTTGTCTCAACCGCTGGGATATATCACATACATACATACGTACATACATACATACATACATACATACACAGGTTCCAAAACAGCATCAGGCCAAGTTTAAACTCCTGATATAAACCTCAGATATGAACCCTTGATATGAACCCTTGATATGAACCCTTGATATGAACCCTTGATATGAACCCTTGATATGAACCCTTGATATGAACCCTTGATATGAACCCTTGATATGAACCCTTGATATGTACCCTTGATATGAACCCCTGATATGTACCCCTGATATGTACCCTTGATATGAACCCCTGATATGAACCCTTGATATGAACCCCTGATATGAACCCCTGATATGAACCCCTGATATGAACCCTTGATATGAACCCTTGATATGTACCCCTGACATGAACCCCTGATATGAACCCTTAATATGAACCCTTGATATGAACCCCAGATATGAACCTCGATATGAACCCCCTGAGAGAACCCCGATATGAACCCTCTGATATGAACCCCCGATATGAACCTTATTATGAACCCCTGATATGTACCCTGATAGAACCCCTGATATGAACCCCTGATATGAACCCTTGATATGAACCCTTGATATGAACCCCTGATATGTACCCTTGATATGAACCCCATAAAGAGTGGCCTTTTCCTAACTGGGAGAGAATACGGAGTTGGTCATTTAACTTTCACTTTCTTACTTTCTTTATGTCTCTACCTGATGTGAGAGAGAGGGGTGTAAAGAGAAAGGATGAGGGAGATAGAGAGAAAGAATGAGAGAGAATCAATGAGAGGAAAAGGAGTAATGGAGAGAGAGAGAGAGAGATAGAAGAAGAAATAAATAAAGAGGGATAGAAAGTGAGAAGGAGAGGAGCCCAAACATCCCAAGGAAAGTTTACCCCCTTACCAAGAACCAGAGTGAGAGGAGGAGGGAGAGAGATGATGAAGCTGCAGGAGTCTGGAG
>NW_024742904.1:0-36463 GCF_018991925.1 Homarus americanus
TATACACAAACCCCCCTAACACACAAACCCCCTAACCACCCCCCACCCACACACCCCTCTAACACAAACCCCCTAACACACAAACCCCTCTATACACACAAACCCCCTACCACACAAACCCCCTACAACACACCCTCCTAGCCACACACAAACCCCCAACCCTCTACCACACACATCCCCTCTACCACACACACAAACCCCCTACACACACCAAGCCCTCCTATTACCCACAAGCCCCACCACACACAAAGCCCCCTAACACACACAAACCCCCAATACACAAACCCCTCCTACCACACAACAACACACAAACCCCCCCCACAAACCCCTAGCCACACACAAACCCCCCTCCTAGCCACACACACAAACCCCCCTAGCCACACACAAACCCCCTAGCACACACAAACCCCTCTATACACACATCCTCCTAGCCACACACAAACCCCTCCTAGCCACACACAAACCCCCCTACCACACACACAAACCCCTCCCTAGCCACACACAAAACCCCCTCTAGCCACACACATACCCTCCTAGCCACACACAAACCCCTACCACACACAAACCCCCTACCCATAAACCCCCTCTATTACACCACACCCCTCTAACACACACCACAAGCCCCCTCTCACCACACACATCACTCCTAACACACACAAACCCCCTAACACACATCCCCTCCTAGCCACACAAAACCCCCTCTAGCCACACAAACCCCCAACACACACAAACCCCCCACCACACACAAACCCCACCACACACACACCCTCCTAGCACACAACCCCCCTAATACACAAGCCCCCTCTGCACACACACCCACCCCTCCTAACACACACAAACCCCCTAATACACAACCCAACCCCCACCACACACAAACCCCCCCACACAACCCCCTAATACACACACCCACCACCACCCCTACCACACACAAACCCCCTCTAGCCCACCAACCCCCCTACACACACAAACCCCCTAGCCACACACACACAAACCCCTCCAAACACCCCCCTCACACAAACCCCCTAGCCACACACAAACCCCCTCTACCACACACAAACCCCCTCTGCACACACCCCTAGCCACCAAACCCCTAGCCAAAACCCCTAGCCACACACAAACCCCCTAATACACACACAAACCCCCCTAGCCACACAACCTCCCCACAACCCCTCTAGCCACACACATCCTCCTACCACACAAAACCCCCTAATACACAAACCCCTAATACACACAACCCCCTAGCCACACACAACCCCCACCACACACAAACCCCCTCTGTACACAAAACCCCCTAATACACACAAACCCTAATACACAAACCCCCTCTATTACACACACACCCCCTAGCCACACACAAACCCCCTAACACACAAACCCCCCAGCCACACACAAGCCCCCTAACACACACAAACCCCCTAATACACACAAACCCCCTCTTACACACAGCCCTCTGGCCACACACAACCCCCCTACCACCCACCACCTCCACACACAAAACCCCCACCTCACACACAAACCCCCAGCCACCTCACAAACCCCCTCTACACACAACCCCCTAGCCACACACAAACCCCTCTGTGCACACAAGCCCTCCTCCACACACAAACCCCTACTACACTACAAACCCCCCACACACAAACCCCTCTAGCCACACACAGCCCCTCCTACACACACAAACCCCCTACCATACACAAACCCCCTACACACACCCCTAATACACACAAACCCCCTAATACACACAGAGCCCCCTAATACACACACCCCCCCTGGCCACACAAAACCCCCTAACACACAAGCCCCCTATCCCACCAACCCCCCTACCACACACTGAGACCCCCTAATACACACAACCCACTCAGCCACACACACAAACCCCCTCTGTACACACATCCCCTCCAATACACACAAACCCCCCCACACACACAACCCTCTATACCCACACACAACCCTCCTAGCCACACACACAAACCCCCCCTAGCCCACACACATCCCCTCCTAGCCACACACAACCCCTCCCCTAATACACACAACCCCCTCCCAGCCACACACACAACCCCTCCCTAGCCACACACAACCCCTCCTAGCCACACACAACCCCCCACCACACCCAACCCTCCTACCACACACACCCCTCACCACACACAACCCTCCTAGCCACCACAACCCTCCCCTACTAGCCACACACAACCCCTCCCTAGCCACACACAACCCCTCCTAGCCACACAAGCCCCTCTAGCCACACACAACCCCTCCTAGCCACACACAACCCCTCCCCAGCCACACACAACCCCTCCTAGCCACACACAACCCCTCCTAGCCACCACACACATCCCTTCCTAGCCACACAACCCTCCCCTAGCCACACACACAAGCCCCTCCTAGCCACACACAACCCTCCACACACACCCCCCTAGCCACACAAGCCCCTCCTAGCCACACACACCCCTCCTAGCCACTGACCCTCCCCCATTCACACAAGCCCCTCCTAGCCACACACACAAACCCCCTAGCCACACCTGCTAGCCCCACACACCCCCCCCTCCCTAGCCAGACGCCAGTAGCTGAGAGTGTTCCCAGTTGGCAGCCAATAAAGTCACTGGACACTGAGAAGTATCAGGCAGGAAATGGAAATTATTCGGATTGATTCTCTTTTGAATATTGAATCTGGCCTCGAGTGTGTGGTGGGGGGTGGCGAGGTGAGGAAAAATGGAGACGAGGAACGTGGGAGATGATGTGGAATAGGCGTGGTAGTGAGGCGTGGTTGTAATGAGGCGTGGTGGTAGGGCGTGGTTGAGTGAGGGCGTGTTGGGGCGTGGTTGAAGTGAGCGTGATTGAGGTGAGGGCGTGTTGGGGGCGTGATTGATGAATATGTAGGGGACCTGGTTTAAACTCATGCTGGGCGTGGGGAAGGTGTGGTGTTAAGTGTGGTGTTGGAGTTAGTGTTGGAGATTGAGTATAAGGGGCGAGAGGAGGAGGCAGTGTTCTTTTCTCTCAACAGCTTGCCTCTCTCTCTCTCTCTCTCCTCCTCCTCCCTCCCCCTCCCTCCCCCTCCCCTCCCTCCTCCCTCCCTCCTCCCTCCTCCCTCCTCCCCTCCCTCCTCCCTCCCTCCCTCCCTCCCTCTCCCTCCCTCTCCTCTCTCTCCCTTTTGATATTCTCCCGTCACCTACCTTCTGCCGGCCTCTCCTGACTCAGCACCTACACCCCCTGCCCCACACTCCCTCCTGCTCACACCCTCCCTGCCCACACCCTCCCTGCCTCACTCCCTCCCTGCCTCACACCCTCACTGCCTCACACCCTCCTGCCCTCACACCCTCCCTGCCTCACACCCTCCTGCCTCACCCTCCTGCCTCACACCCTCACTGCCCCACCCTCTCCTGCCTCACACCCTCCTGCCTCCACCCTCCTGCCCTCCTCCCCTCCTGCCTCCACCCTCCCTGCCTCCACACCCTCCCTGCTCCACCCTCCTGCCTCACACCCTCCCTGCCTCACACCTCCTCCCTGCCCCCACCCTCCTGCCCCACCCTCCTGCCTCACACCCTCCTGCCCCACACCCTCCCTGCCCCCTCCACCACCCTCCCTGCCCCCCTCCCACCCCTCCCTGCCCCTCCACCCTCCTTGCTCCCACCCTCCTGCCCCCACCCTCCTGCCTCCCACCCTCTGCCCCTCCACCCACCTCCCTGCCCTCCACACACACCCTCCCTGCCCCTCACACCCTCCTGCCTCACACCCTCCCTGCCTCACCCTCCTGCCTCACACCTCCCTGCCTCACACCCTCACTCTCCACCCTCCTGCCCCTCCACACCCTCCTGCCCCTCTCCCACCCTCCTGCCCCTCCACCCTCCTGCCTCACACCCTCCTGCCTCACACCCTCCTGCCCTCCCACACCCTCCTGCCTCCACACCCTCCCTGCCCCCCACCACCCTCCCTGCCCCACACCCTCCTGCCCCACCCTCCTGCCTCACACCTCCTGCCTCACACCCTCCCTGCCTCACACCCCTCCCTGCCTCACCCTCCTGCCTCACCCTCCCCTGCTCACACACCCTCCTGCCCCCTCACACCCTCTGCCCCCCTCCACACCCTCCCTGCCCCACACCTCCTGCTCCTCCCTGCCTCACACCCTCCCACCCTCCCACACCTCCTGCCCCTCACCTCCTGCCCCTCACACCCTCCGCCCCACACCCTCCTGCCCCTCCCACACCCTCCCTGCCCCCTCACACCCTCCCCTGCCCCTCACCTCCTGCCCCCTCCACACCCTCCCTGCCTCACACCCTCCCACTGCCCACACCCTCACTGCCTCCACACCCTCCTGCCACCCTCCTGCCTCCACACCCTCCTGCCTCACCCTCCTGCCTCCACCCTCCCTGCCCCACCCTCCTGCTCCCCTCCTGCCTCCCCCTCCTGCTCACACCCTCCTGCCCCACACCCTCCTGCCTCACCCTCCTGCCTCCACCACAGTGGACGGTCATTCACTCGTGGACATTTTCACACTCTGGTGACAAGGTTGTTATCTCTCTCTCTCTCTCTCTCTCTCTCTCTCTCTCTCTCTCTCACACAGTTCACAAGGCAGAAAGATTTCTCTAGGGTTTTCAGTCAATTTAATCTACATAAACACGTAACGCGTTCACACACACACACACACCCCACGCACACACACGCACACACACACACACACACACACACACACACATACACATACGGTTCTTACTGTGTGTGCGTGTTTTGCCTACAATAGGCCAAAAGCTGCTCTGAATACAACCTGTCAGAAACTTGATACTGCTTCCTCCTCCTCCTCCTCTCTTCCTCCCCTCCTCCTCCCTTCCTGCTCCTCCTCCTCCTCTCTTTCTCTTCCTCTTCTTTCCTCTCTTCTTCCACCTCTTCTTCCTCCTCTTTCTTGCCCTCTTCCTCCTCCCCTCCTCCTCTTCTTCCTCCTCCTCCTCCTCCTCTTCTTCCTCCTCCCCTTCCTGCTCCTCCTCCTCCTCCTCTTTCTCCTCCTCTTCTTCCACCTCCTCTCCTTTCTTCCCCTCTTCTTCCTCCTCCTCTTTCTTCCCCTCTTCCTCCTCCCCCACTTTCTCCTCCTCCTCCTCCTCCTCCTCCTCTTTCTCCTTGCCCTCTTCCTCCTCCCCCTCCTCCTCTTCTTCCTCCCCTTCCTGCTCCTCCTCCTCCTCATACTCCCTAAAGGCGGGTAATCACAAGGAGAGGCTCTGGCAGGTAAGGTCAGGTCAGGTCAGGTCAGGTCAGGTAACACCATTGGTTGACCTTCGGAAACTGTGATGAGTTTGTGGGCCCAAATACCTAGTCCTAATGGATCCCAGTAGTAATGGGCCCCAGTGGTAATGGGCCCCAGTGGTAACGGGCCCCAGTGGTAACGGGCCCCAGTGGTAATGGGCCCTAGTGGTAATGGGCCCCACTTCTAATGGGTTCAAGTACGTAATGGATAACCGTTTTGTCCGTGGACGTGATGGCAACCCTTGGTCCGTGAGAGGCAGGTGATAGGGGACGTGATGTGTCCGTAGAGTTAGGTTAGGTTATGGTTAGGTCAGGTTAGGTTAGGTTAAGGTTAGGTTAGGTTAAGGTTAGGTTAGGTTAGGTTAAGGTTAGGTTAAGGTTAGGTTATGGTTAGGTCACAGTTAGGTTAGGTTAAGGTTAGGTTAGGTTAAGGTTAGGTTAAGGCGGAGGAATATCTGTGTGTTTGGAGGGGTCAACTTTCTCCCCTTTGTTCTCTCACTTCTCTTTCGACACACGAGGAGGAGGAGTGAGAGAAAGAGATTATATCTAAACTCTTATTTCCCTCCCCTCTCCACCCCCCTCACCCCTTCCCTCCCTCACCCCCTCCCCACCCCCCTCCCTCACCCCTCCCTCCCCCCTCCTTTGCTTTCTCCCCTCCCCCACTCGTCACAATGAGAGAGAGATAGAGAGAGAGAGAGAGAGAGGGGGGGAGGAAATCTACACTCTTTATTTCTTCTCCTCATCCTTCTTTCTATGGGGAGAGGGAAGAGGAAGAAGGAAGAGTAGACGAAGGAAAGAAATAAAAAAGGGAGGAGAGAGATAATGGAAGAGAAGGTGGAAGAGGAGAATGGTAGAGAAATAAGAAGGAAGGGAAAAAAGGGAGGAGGAAGAGAGAGAAGGAAGGAAGGAAGGAAGGAGAGAGGAACATCACCTTTCTACTACTACTACTACTACTCCCACTACTACTACTACTACTACTACTACTACTACTACTACTACTACTACTACTACTACTACTACCACACAAACACACACACACACTTAGGCCTACCAACATTAGGACTGAACCACCTCTAGGCCTACGTTTAATTAAGGAGAATTTGTGACTAGGTAAACATTTTTCTCAAACGTTGTGTATAAATTTATCATTATATTGAGGTGAGAGTGAAGTGAGGTGAAGTGAGAGTGAGGTGAGGCAGTGCAGAGTGAGGTGAGGCAGTGTAGAGTGAGGTGAGGCAGTGTAGAGTGAGGTGAGGCAGTGTAGAGTGAGGTGAGGCAGTGTAGAGTGAGGTGAGGCAGTGTAGAGTGAGGTGAGGCAGTGTAGAGTGAGGTGAGACAGTGTAGAGTGAGGTGAGAGTGAGGTGAGAGTGAGGGTAGGTCACACACTCATGATCAATACTTGTTGAAGATACCACACCATCTCCACACCTTCCTCTCCTCCTTCTTCCTTCTCTTCTTCCTTCCTTCTCTCCCTTCTTCCTTATCTTCCTCACCTCCTCCTCCTCCTTACCTTCTCTTCTTCCTTACCTTTTCCTTCTCTTCCTCTTCCTTATCTTATCCTCCTCTTCCTCTTCCTTACCTTCTCCTCTTCCTCTTCCTTACCTTCTCTTCCTCTTCCTTATCTTCTCCTCTTCCTCCTCCTTACCTTCTCCTCTTCCTCTTCCTTACCTTCTCCTCCTCTTCCTTACCTTCTTCTCTTCCTCTTCCTTACCTTCTCCTCTTCCTCTTCCTTACCTTCTCCTCTTCCTCTTCCTTACCGTCTCCTCTTCCTCTTCCTTACCTTCTCCTCTTCCTCTTCCTTACCTTCTCCTCTTCCTCTTCCTTATCTTCTCCTCTTCCTCTTCCTTACCTTCTCTCTTCCTCTTCCTTACCTTCTCCTCTTCCTCTTCCTTACAGCTTCTCCTCCTCTTCCTTATCTTCTCTTCCTCCTCTTCCTTACCTTCTTCTCTTCCTCTTCCTTACCTTCTCCTCTTCCTCTTCCTTACCTTTCCTCTTCCTTACCTTCTCCTCTTCCTCTTCCTTACCTTCTCCTCTTCCTCTTCCTTACCTTCTCTCCTCTTCCTCTTCCTTACCTTCTCCTCTTCCTCTTCCTTATCTTCTCCTCTTCCTCTTCCTTACCTTCTCCTCTTCCTCTTCCTTATCTTCTCCTCTTCCTCTTCCTTACCTTCTCCTCTTCCTCTTCACTTACCTTCTCTTCCTCTTTCCTTACCTTCTCCTCCTCTTCCCTTACCTTCTCTTCCTCCTCTTCCTTACCTTCTTCTCTTCCTCTTCATACCTTCTCCTCTTCTTATCTTCTCCTCTTCCTCTTCCTTACCTTCTCCTCTCCTCCTTACCTTCTCTTCCTCCTCTTCCTTACCTTCTCCTCTTCCTCTTCCTTACCTTCTCCTCTTCCCTTACCTTCCCCTCTTCCTTACCTTCTCTTCCTCTTCCTTACCTTCTCCTCTTCACTTATCTTCTCCTCTTCCTCTTCCTTACCTTCTCTTCCTCCTCTTCCTTACCTTCTCTTCCTCCTCTTCCTTACCTTCTCTTCCTCCTCTTCCTTACCTTCTCCTCTTCCTCTTCCGTACCTTCTCCTCTTCCTTACCTTCTCCTCTTCCTTTCCTTCTCTTCCTCTTCCTTACTTTCTCCTCTTCTTCCTTACCTTCTCCTTCTCTTCCTCTTCCTTACCTTCTCTTCTTCCTCTTCCTTACCTTCTCCTCCTCTTCCTTATCTTTTTCTCCTTTTCCCGTGAAAGAGTGAAGGCAAGATTGGTAAGGAGAAGGAGAGGGAAGGAAGGAGAGGCAGGGAGTAAGGAGGGAGGGAAGAGCGACTAAAGAGGAGGGAATGTGGAGATAAAGAGAGAGAAGGAGGGAATGAGGAGAAGAGAGGGAGGGAGGGAAAACTGAGGAGAGAGAGAAGGGGGAGGGAGGGGGAAGGGCACCAGGTGATCGATACAGTGTAGGGGAAGGTAACGCTGGTCCCTACCTTCAGTGTAACACTCTTGTAGTATAATACTAATGATAATAATAATAATAATAATAATAATAATAATAATAATAATTAACGGTTTATTGAAAAAGTCGGCAGACCGAAGGCTGAAAATATACATCGGACAAAAATGACTTATTACATACAAAGGCATGGGGTGGGTGGGTCGTGTAACAAAAGTTATCAATAATGAAAGAAGAAGGAACATGAATTGAACATACAAATTATTATAGTTTACAGTTGATGGCTCGGGCCTTGACTGGTCATGGAGACACCAGGTGGTGTGGTGTTCACGTGGTGCCGTAACGCGTCCTCGGGTGTTGATATGAAGGACCTCACATGGTCATGGGGACACCTGGTGGTGTGGTGTTCACGTGGTGTAGTAACTTGTCCTCGGGTGTTGATATGAAGGACCTCACATGGTCATGGGGACACCTGGTGGTGTGGTGTTCACGTGGTGCCGTAACGCGTCCTCGGGTGTTGATATGAAGGACCTCACGTGGTGATGGGGACACCTGGTGGTGTGGTGTTCACGTGGTGCCGTAACGCGTCCTCGGGTGTTGATATGAAGGACCTCACGTGGTGATGGGGACACCTGGTGGTGTGGTGTTCACGTGGTGCCGTTACGCGTCCTCGGGTGTTGATATGAAGGACCTCACATGGTCATGGAGACACCGGGTGGTGTGGGGTGGTGTCACAGTACCTCACCCTGCTGGGTGGTGTTGTGTTATTTCGAAGTCGGGTATGAAGCCGACCCACTGTTGTTCCCAGGGTGGACTGATTAGCACCTTCTGGTCAGTTCCCAGGGGTGGTTATCCCACTGGTGGGTCACGGCTCTCACTGGTACTGTCTAGTGCTGAATTCACTGACTTAAACACTGTTCATTACTGCTCAACACTGATCCCACTTCTTTCCGAAAAGAAATTGTCAGTTTTGTTTATGTTGATATCCCGGTGGTGAGGATGGGTCGGGGAGAGGGACTTGGGGAATGGGCCGAACATTGGCCAAGGGGGGCAGCTGCTCAGCAGGAGCAGCGCCTGAATAGGTCTTGACCCTACGGTAGTGTGTGTGTGTGTGTGTCAACAAGAACGAGAAGTGACGGGAAGACTTTCTTGTTCTGACTCATTACTGTTACTTGAGCCTGGGTGAGGCAGGGGGTCCAGAGTGGGTCAGGGTGGATCAGGGAGGTTTAGTGAGGGTCAGGGGGGTTTGGAAGGGGCAGGAAGGGTGTAAGATACCCCTTCACCAGAACCACAGCCGAGATACATAGAGACCTGAGAATAAAACCCATCAACCAGCAGCTGCACACCCTGGCCAGCAGAGTCTGGCAAAAGATAGAACGATCAGAGCAAGAACTCCTTCAAAGACTCCCACTAATCTTCTTTCACCCATCCTTTCTCTACCAAAAAAAAGGTCAGGAAGGGTCAGGGTGGGTCAGGATGGGCCAGGGTGGGTCAGGATGGGCCAGGGTGGGTCAGGATGGGCCAGGGTAGGTCAGGATGGGCCAGGGTGGGTCAGGATGGGCCAGGGTGGGTCAGGATGGGTCAGGATGGGCCGGGGTAGGTCAGGATTGGTAAAGGAGAGTCAGGGAGGGCCAGGGTGGGCAGGTGAGGGTTAGGGTGGGCCAGGGAGGACTACGTCGCACACGCTAGAGTTACGACCCTTCTTCATAACTCCTGCACTCGACTGTGTGGCCCTGATATGTGGCCTTGCTTTGTGGCCCTGGTGTGTAGCTCTTCTATATGCTCATGCTGTGTGGCCCCTGTGTGTGGCCAGGTAGGGGTAGTCAGTCATCACTGGACTAATGTGTACTTTTCATTAAGAACAAGTGGAACCCTCGTGTGTGTGTGTGTGTGTGTGTGTGAGAAACATGGCAGTATGAGACCTTGGAGTGTGGAGCATTTTGTGTTGACTTCCTCCTCCACCCTCCACCTCATTCCACACTACCCTCCACCTCACTCCACACTACCTCCACCTCACTCCACTCTACCCTCCACCTCATTCCACACTACCCTCCACCTCACTCCACACTACCCTCCACCTCACTCCACACTACCTCCACCTCACTCCACACTACCCTCCACCTCACCCCACACTTGGTAGGGGTGACTGATTTATTTTACTGTGACGTCACCCAGTTCGTCATTTTCTTGTGGTATGTTGAAGAAAAACTGTGTGGTCTCTCTCTCTCTCTCTCTCTCTCTCTCTCTCTCTCTCTCTCTTGCCTACTTCGCTCTTTCCTTCCTTCCTCCTCTCCCTCCTTCTCTCCTCTCCCTTCCCTCTTTCTCCCTCCGCCTCACCTACCCTCGGAGATTATAAGGTGGCAGGGGGAGGAAAGCTTGAACTTGTGGCTTAGTCGAGGAGATTTTTGTTAGTGTGTGTGTGTGTGTGTGTGTGTGTGTGTGTGTGTGTGTGTGTGTGTGCAGCAGTTGAGGCCTAAAGTAAGATTTGCTGGAAGGAAAATCTTGGGATCAGTGAAGAAGGTGTCGAGGGTTATACATACATACCAGGGTGAGGGGGAGGTGAGGGGTGGGGTGAGGGGAGGTGAGGGTGGGGTGAGGGGAGGGTGAGGGTGGGGTGAGGGTAGGGGAGGGTGAGGGGGAGGTGGGGGTGAGGGAGAAGGAGAACACTTGACAAACTAACAGGAGTATTAAGTCAGTCTAATACAGTGTTGAGTTATAATTGTTTGTTGCTCTGTCTGTCTGTACTCTTGTTTGTACTGTCTGTCTGTTTATACTCTTTTGTTGTCTGTAATAACTCAACCTTCTCGTTATGCAGTACAACAGTTTACGACGGGACGACTGGCGGTTCTCTGGTGCCTCTCTCACTTAAGTTTTACGGTTACCAAATTTATTGACAAAGGTTGTAGTACAGTTTGCCTATTGGGAGTAATTCAGTCAGGTCTTGACACTGAGGGTGGTATCACTGTTCACTGCCACACAGGACAGAGGTTCATACACAAAGAGATGCATCATATTCATTAACAGCTATATATAGGTCAGAGTCATGTGGGTGCTGTCACTGTTCACTGCCATGTAGGACAGAGGTTCATATACAGTATAAGTCATATTATATTTGAGGACTAATCAGTGTGGGCTAACAAATTTTGGATTGACAGCAAGAATGTCCTCAAACACTCCTGATTCAATGTAATAATTACAAAGTTCATGATACAATAAGCCAGGTGACCTGAAGTCTTTGAGAGTGTCACATTCAATATTATAATGTTCAAGTGTACAGTCTCTCACAGTTCCTCCCTCAACTCTACTGGTGGGCGTATTACGAATACCCCCCCCCATCTTAAACACACTTCTCCCCCTATTTTCACCCCCACCCCTGGAACCCCCCGTGCAGAAAGACCACCCCCTCCTGGTCAAGTTGAAGAGTCAGGTCACAGCTGCTGGAGAAGTAAGACTAGACTCGGGTGAATACTCTTGTAATACTTGAGAATACTTGTATGAAGCCAAAAGTTTGTGTGTGTGTGTGTGTGTGTGTGTGTGTGTGTGTGTGTGTGTGTGTGTGTGTGTGTGTGTGTGTGTGTGTGTGTGTGTGTGTGTGTGTGTGTGTGTGTGTGTGTGTGTGTGTGTGTGTGTGTGTGTGTGTGTGTGTGTGTGTGTGTGTGTGTGTGTGTGTGACCAACTGTAGGAGCATCGAGGCTGCCATTATCCATGAACAACTACGCTGGACTGGTCATGTTACCCGCATGGACGACAGTAGACTGCCAAAGCAGCTACTTTACAGTCACCTAACGAATAGTAAACGTAACGCTGGTGGGCAACTGAAAAGGTATAAGGATAGTCTTAAGACAAACCTGAAAAAGTGCCAAATGGACCCCCTCACCTGGGAGACGATCACTCCACACCGTAACGCTTGGAGGAGCACCACACGAGAAGGTGTCAATACTTTCGAGTTAGCCCGACTGCAAACCGAGGCAGACAAGCGCCAACGCCGGAAAGACGCTGTCGCCGCCCCTCCCGCACTTGATGGAACATCTGTGATCGACCCTGCTGGTCCCGTATCGGCCTCTCTAGTCACCTCAGAGGTCACCGACGAAGGTGACATCCTTAATAACTCATATCATTGTATCACAGCTGGATGATCGTCATACTTGATTCCGAGTGACAGTAAAGTATGTGTATGTGTGTACAGGTGTATGCACCCTCACATGTGTAGACTCAGGAACAACCAGTCCGAATACAGTCGTCATATCTGAGGGTTGGCTACCACAGTCCTCCACTCTTAACGTTCTCGGGCCATATTTGTCCACTAACCAGTTGTTGTGACGCCTCTATCTGTGATAAGAGCGCTATCATCTCCATGGTGTATAATTGATATTACTTTACCATTAAATTTTATTTCTTCATGTTGTTTTCCTTACAAAAGTTAATCAATATTTATATCACCCATGGTGCTACTTATGATGCTACTTATGGTGCTACTTATGGTGCTACTTATGGTGCTACTTATGATGCTACTTATGGTGCTACTTATGGTGCTACTTATGATGCTACTTATGGTGCTAATTTCCCCTTCCCATAATAAACGTTCACTGTGTGTTTTGCTTTCTTTAAATCTTCACAAGTTTTTTCTAAGACTTGATCCTCGGTGTCATTATGTTGGTGCATAAACCTGTATTATCACCAAGTCCAGTTATTAAACCTGACTAACATAACTCTCTCACACACCGTCCAGTATCTCTCGTCTTGTTGACCATGCCCATCTTGCTGCACTCATGCCACGATGTTCCACTGTGATCACTTTATTTCCCTACAAAACATTGGATACTTACCGGCCTTATATAATGCCCTCACAATGTTCCAATCGTGATGTTGTGTTTGTTTACTGTTGATCTTCCCGTCGGGTTTGTTTGGTTCAGACAGTACTGTAGGTGGTAGCCCTCGGTGGCAGCAAGCTCGGGACACGGGGGGTGGACCTTCAGGTGCCGAGGGCTGGGGGAGGGGGAATCAGGAGGAGGCTGGGTGAGGGGGAGGCTGAGTCAGGGGGAGGCTGAGTCAGGGGGAGGCTGAGTCAGGGAGAGGCTCAGTCAGGGGGAGCCTGGGTCAGGGATAGGGTAGGCTGTCTAGTGCCTGTACCGACAGACAATAACTAACCCATGACACAACCCTAACACACTATTACCTTAGTCAGCCCGCCCTCTCTTACCTCCTCCTAAATTTCTTCAATTTCCGAACTATAACTTCCTTCCCCACCTCTAATCTTTCTTACAAAAATATGTTATGAGGAGGATAGTCCCTTCACCCTCCCTTCCCTCCTCTACTCCTCTTCCTCCTCCTACTCCTCCTCCTTCCCACCTCCTTCCTCCCTACCTCCTCCTCCCCCCACCTCCCGCCTCCCAAGATTTAGTAAGATGCTGTACAAGCCCTTTTTGTCGCGTGAACCTGCAGTGCGGTGGTGGTGGTGGTGGTAGTGGTGGTGGTGGTAGTAGTAGTGGTGGTGATGGTAATGGTGGTAGTAGTAGTGGTGGTGATGCAAATGGTGGTAGTAGTGGTGGTCACTATTGATCTAAACTTGTCGCAGCCGAGACCGTACCACATCCAACACCACCACCACCACCACTCAACACCACCACCACCACTACCACCACTACCAACACCACCACTACCACTACCACCAACACCACCACCACCACCACACTAACACCACCACTACCACCACCACCACCACCACTCACCACCACCACCACCAACCACTTAAGGTATAATTGGGAAGGATAATATTTTATCTCCATTTCATAATAGACCTTTGAGGTGGGGGGGGGCAGGGGTAAGGAGGAGTGTGGAGGTAGAGACAAAGAATATATTGGTTATCCTGACCTATCCTCTCCCTCACTCTCCCCACTCCCCATCCCTCCCTCCACCCCCCTCTCATCCTTTACCCACTCTCCCCCCACCCAGGTAGTCTCCGCCAGGTGAGGAAACACTACCTACCCTCTGTCAACACTGAGTTGCTTCACGGTCGCCTGCAGGTATCGGGGCTGGGGTTGATAGGTACACACAGTGGGTGGTGGTGTGCACACACAGTGGGTGGTGGTGTACACACACACAGTGGGGTGGTGACACACACACAGTGGTGGTGGTGTACACACACAGGGTGGTGGTGTACACAGTGGGGTGGTGGTACACACACACAGTGGGGTGTGTGTACACACATGGGTGTGGGTGACAACGGGGGGTGGTGTACACATACAGGGGTGGTGTGTACACACACAGGGGTGGTGTGCACACACAGGGTGGTGACACACAGTGTGTGTGCACACACACACAGTGGGGTGGTGTGTACACACACAGTGGGTGGTGGTGTACACACACAGGGTGGTGGTGTACACACACACAGTGGGGGTGGTGGTGTACACACACACAGGGTGGGTGTACACACAGTGTGGGGTGTGGTGTACACACACACAGGGTGGTGGTACACACACAGGGGTGTGTGTGCACACACACAGGGTGGTGGTGTACACATGTGGTGGTGTACACACACAGGGTGGTGGTGTACACACACACAGTGGGTGGTGGTGTACACACACACAGTGTGGGGTGGTGTGTACACACACAGGGGTGGTGGTGCACAACACACAGTGGGTGTACACACAGTGGGTGGTGGTGTACACACATGTGTGGGGTGGTGTACACACACAGTGCACACACAGTGGGTGGTGGTACACACACACAGTGTGTGCACACAGTGGGTGGTGGTGTACACACACAGTGGGGTGGTGTACACACACAGTGGGTGGTGGGTGTACACACACACAGTGGGTGTGTACACACACACAGTGGGGTGGTGTACACACACAGGGGTGGTGTGCATACACACACACACACAGTGGGTGGTGGTGTCCACACACAGTGGGTGGTGGTGTACACACACAGGGGTGTGTACACACACACACACACACAGTGTGTGTGCACACACACACACAGTGTGGTGGTGCACACACACAGTGGTGTGGTGTACACACACACACAGTGGGTGGTGTGTGTACACACACACAGTGGGTTGCACACACACACAGGGGTGTGTGTGTACACACACACAGTGGGTGGTGCACACACACAGTGGGGTGGTGTACACACACAGGTGGGGTGGTGGTGTACACAGTGGGTGGTGGTGTATACACACACAGTGGGTGATGGTGTATACACACACAGTGGTGATGGTACACACACACACAGTGGGTGGTGTGCACACACATGGGTGGTGGTGTCCACACACAGTGGGTGGTGGTCCACACACAGGTGGTGTGTGTCCACACACAGTGTGGTGGTGGTATACACACACAGTGGGTGAGTGTGTATACACACACAGTGGGTGATGGTGCACACACACACAGTGGGTGGTGTGTGCACACACACAGTGGGTGGTGTGTCCACACACAGTGGGTGGTGGTGTCCACACAGTGGGTGGTGGTGTACACACACAGTGGGTGATGGTGCACACACACACACAGGGGGGTGGTGTGTACACACAGTGGGTGGTGGTGTCCACACACAGTGGGTGGTGGTGTCCACACACAGTGGGGTGTGGTGTACACACACAGTGGGTGGTGGTGTCCACACACAGTGGGTGGTGGTGTCCACACACAGTGGGTGGTGGTGTACACACACAGTGGTGATGGTGTACACACACACACAGTGTGGGGTGGTGGTGTACACACACAGTAGGTGGTGGTGTCCACACACAGTGGGGTGTACACACAGGGGTGGTGTGCACACACAGTGGGGTGGTGGCATCACACACACAGTGGGTGGTGGTGTCCCACACACAGTGGGTGGTGGTGTACACACACAGTGGGTGATGGTGTCCACACACACACAGTGGGGTGGTGTGCACACACACGTGGGTGGTGGTGTCCACACACAGTGGGTGGTGTCCACAAGTGGGTGGTGGTGTGCACACACACAGTGGGTGGTGGTGTCCACACACAGTGGGTGGTGGTGTATATTATCACTATTTAATATCAACAAAGATAAATCTGACAAAAGTTGATAAAATCGGCCAAAATCTGGTTCAATGTTGATGGAATTTTCGGCCGATTTTTTAAATATTTGTGAATTTAATTTGGTTAAGAGAATGACTAATATATTGGGTATTTGGCCGCGCGCGCGCGCGTGTGTGTGTGTGTGTGTGTGTGGCGACCTTTTGTGTAATGGTCAGCATGCTCGCCTCGCAAGCGAGCGGACCCGGGTTCGATCCCCAGGCAGGGTGAAACTATGGGCAAGTTTCTTTACGCCATTTGCCTCTGTCTACTCAGCAGTAATTGGGGACCTGGATGTTAATCGACTTGCGGATCGTGTTCCGGGGTAATGGTTAGCCAGTGCATGGCGAGTTGTCCGGTCCTCTGGACTATTCCGCACTGGGTCATGCAACCTCGTTAACTCAGGGTGTGGTTTTGTGTTGGCGACAGTTCTACACTCTAAAACACTGGGTCATGCAGCTCGTTAACTCAGGGTGTGGTTGTTGTGTTGGCGATAGCCTACACCTTAAACACTGGGTCATGCAGCTCGTTAACCAGGGTGTGGTTGGTGTTGGCGACAGCCTACACCTTAAACAAATTCACGCTTAGGTGGCCTTGGCGCCATCCTCGCCACGAAGGGTGACCAGTATTAGTGTGTGATCAGCCTCCTCCTCCATATTGGCTTATTCCCTCCTCCTCCTCATTCCTCCTTCTATCCGTCCCTCTATCTACTTTAAAGAGTTGTACAGAGTGGGGGGAAGGAAGGAAGGAAGGAAGGAAAGGATGGAGAAGAGAGAGAGAGAGAGAGGGGGATCAGGAGGAGGGATGATCAGGGAGAAAGGGAGGAGAGAGGGCCCAGTAATCACCTGAGTGCCACCCTTCACCCTGGCTCTTCGTGGGAAATGTAATCACGGATGCTGGCGGTCCTTCAGAAGTTGTTAGCTGGCAATCCCGACCCTGGCACCCCACCCCGACCCTGGCACCCCCACCCCCGACCCTGGCACCCCCACCCCTGACCCCACACCCCACCCCCGACCCTGGCACCCCACCCCTGACCCTGGCACCCCGACCTGGCACCCCTGACCTCAGCCCCACCCCGACCCTGGCACCCCACCCCTCGACCCTGGCACTCCCACCCCGACCCTGGCACCCCCGACCCTGGCACCCCGACCTGGCACCTGACCCTGGCACTTGACCCTGGCACCCGACCCTGGCACCCCGACCCTGGCACCCGACCCTGGCACCCCCGACTGGCACCCCTGACCCTGGCACCCTGACCCTGGCACCCCAACCCCTACCCTGGCACCCCACCCCGACCCTGGCACCCCACCCCCGACCCTGGCACCCCGACCCTGGCACCTCCGACCCTGGCACCTGACCTGCACCCTCGACCTTGCACCCCTGACCCTGGCACCCTGACCCCACCCTGACCCTGGCACCCTGACCTGGCACCCCACCCCCCACTCCCTGGCACCCCCACCTGACCCTGGCACCCCGACCCTGGCACCCCCCCGACCTGGCATCTGGCCTGGCATCCACCCCAAACCCTGGCGCCCCGACCCTGCTTCCCCCCACCCCCGGCCTGGCACCCCGACCCTGGCACCCCCCACCCCCGGCACCCCCCACCCCGACCTGGCACCCCACCCCCGACCTGGCACCCCAGCCCTAGCACTGACCCTGGCACCTCCGACCTGCTTTGACCCTGGCACCCCCGACCTTGGCACCCCCCGACCCTGGCACCCCCGACCCTGGCACCCCCGACCACGAGTAGTACGAGGGTGGGAGAGTGTGGGCGTGGGGTAGGAGAGTGTGGTCGTGGTGGTGGAGAGTGTGGGCGTGGTGGTGGAGAGTGTGGGCGTGGGGTAGGAGAGTGTGGGCGTGAGGTGGGAGAGGTATAAAAGGGCTCTGTACAAGATGCAGTCCCAAGGGTGGGCGTGTGTGGGCGCCTCAGTAATCTGATCGGCGTGGGAACCAACACACACACACACACAGTACTTGTTGACTCTTGCTGTGTGAGAAGAGTGAGAGATGAGGAAGGCTGTGAGGTGTGAGGGAGAGCAGCAGGTGTAGGTACACAGGTGTCCTCCCCTCCATAACACCTGCCAAGTTAGCCAGCAGATCCCACTCTACCTTAACTAGATACGTTCACTGTGTGTGTGTGTGGAGTGGCGACCTGTGGTGTAATGGTCAGCATGCTCGCCTCACAAGCGAGCGGACCAGGGTTCGATCCCCAGGCAGGGTGAAACTATGGGCAAGTTTCTTGACGCCATTTGCCTCTGTCTACCCAGCAGTAATTAGGGACCTGGATGTTAATCGACTTGCGGATCGTGTTCCGGGGTAATGGTTAGCCAGTGCAGTTGGCGAGTTGTCCGGTCTTCTCGGACTGTTCCTTAACACTGGGTCATGCAACTCGTTAACTCAGGGTGTGGTTGTTGTGTTGGCGACAGCTTCTACACCTTAAACACTGGGTCATGCAGCTCGTTAACTCAGGGTGTGGTTGTTGTGTTGGCGACAGCTTCTACACCCCAACAAGCATAGGTCATGCAACTCGTTAACTCAGGGTGTGGTTGGCGTATTGGCGACAGCTTCTACACCTTAAACAAATTCACGCCTAGGTGGCCCTTCAGGCCGAGCCATCCTCATACACGAGGTGACCATTGATAGTGTGTGGAGAGTTGTACAGTGGTTTATCAGAAGTGTGTTTAATATCTTAACTTTGAAGACTTCCTCCCTACCTCTTCCTTCCCCTACCTACCTCTCCCCTTCCCTACCTACCTCTTCCCCTTCCCCTCCTACCTCTCCCCCTTCCCCTCCCCTCTTCCCCTTCCCTCCCTACCTCCCCCTTCCTCCCTACCTCCCCTTCCCCTCCTTCCCCTACCTGCCTCCTCTCTCCCCAACACCGTGGTCTTGGGCAACATCTTCCAGATAATAGATTTTTCCGTTTATTCGATTTTTTGAGATCACACACACACACACACACACACACACACACACACTGACTTCTCAGATGTCCTTCACAGAAGCTGCCAATTTATGCATAAAAATGGTGACTGTGTGTGTGGTGACTGTGTGTGTGTGGTGACTGTGTGTGTGTGGTGACCGTGTGTGTGGTGACTGTGTGTGTGGTGGTGACTGTGTGTGTGGTGACTGTGTGTGTGGTGACTGTGTGTGATGACTGTGTGTGATGACTGTATGGTACTGACTGTATGGTAGGGGGTGTTTACTAACTGGATTCCACTTCATTGTTATAAGGAATATCGTCTTGTCCTTGCTATACTCACAACACTTGTCTTAGTGGATGATAATGAGTCTATTTATCCCAGGTGACTTAAGTGTACAGGGTAGATGAGTGTAGTGAGGTGGAATTCCTTGCCTGGCGTTAAGAACATCGCCTGACGCTGGCTACTGACGATGGCAGCTCTCTCCCGGGTACGACTCAAGGCTCACGCCCTCCCGCCCTCCCTCTACTCTCACCCCAGAGGCCTGTGTGACCCCTGAGGCCTGTGTGACCCCTGAGGCCTGTGTGACCCCTGAGGCCTGTGTGACCCCTGAACCCAGTGTGACCTTAGAAAATAAGTGCACCTTGAGAGGCTGGATTGATATCAAAACTAGAGTGACCATCAAGTGTGAGGTGACTCCCCCCCCCCCTGGCGTGTCACACTCCAGGACACACTACACACTTGGACGGGCGATAAATGTGAAGGGTGTGCTACTTTACGAACTCTTCAGTGCACACTTGTGTCGTCTCTGAGAACCACTGAACGAGAGATTTACACCACGAACGAAAGATTTACACTACGAACGAGAGATTTACAATATTAACACACCTTGAACAGGAGGATTGTGTGTGCGCTAAGTGGTGACAGTCACTGGCCGATACCTACCCACCCACCTGTCTCCTGCGACGCTGACACCTGCTCCCTTCGTCAGCTCTCCGTCAGCACCATTATGGCCGGCTCAAAGGTACGTTTTTATTATTGTTCTATATGTCTGGTCACTCGGAGGTGTTCGTCGCTGCGTCAGGAACGTAAGTAAGGTGTTGACGTGTAATTTGTCGTTCTTTGACTGGTTTTAGACGTAATTTCATGTCGTATTATTATTTCAGATTCAACCCTTGGAGTGCGATGATAGGTGTCTGTGTGTGTGTGTGTGTGTGTGTGTCTAAGAACACACGTAAGCTGTAGTCATGTCACTCCAGGGGGGGGGGGGGTCCCTGTAAGGCTTCACAAATACTTCCGCTGTGATGAGGCAGTGGTTGAGGGTGACAGTGACTGCAGTGTAGATGTGACAGTGATCCCGTCTCTTGCTATACTGTCCGTCCGTCCGTCTGTCTGTCTGTCTGTCTGTCTGTCTGTCTGTCTGTCTGTCTGTCTGTCTGTCGTCAACACCGTTAGTGAAGTGAGACAGTGACTCTGACTGAGAAAGTAACCGTGAGTGTGAGAAAGTGACGGTAACAGTAAGAAAGTGACAATGAGAAAGTAACTGCGACACCGGGTAACTTCTCCTTCTTAGGTGTGGCCAACATCAGGTGTGGCTAGTGTCAGGTGTGGCCAGTGTGAGGTATGGCCAGTGTCAGGTGTGGCCAGTGTAAAGAGTGGCAAACATCAAGTGCGGCGAGTGACAGGTGTGGCCAGTGTCAGGTGTGGTCAACATCAGGTGCGGCCATTGATAGGTGTGGACAGTTTCATGGGTGGCCAGTGACAAGTGTGGCCAACATCAGGTGCGGCCATTGATAGGTGTGGACAGTTTCATGGGTGGCCAGTGACAGGTGTGGCCAACATCAGGTACGGCCATTGATAGGTGTGGACAACTTCAAGTGTGGCCAGTGTCAGGTGTGTCCATTAACATGTGTGGCCAGTTTCAGGTGTGGCCAGTTTCAGGTGTGGCCAGTTTCAGGTGTGGCCAGTGTTATTTATTTGTACTACTTCACCCGGTGTGTGTGTGTGTGTGTGTGTGTGTGTGTGTGTGTGTGTGTGTGTGTACCTGATATCCGACCAATGTTACGTTCCAGCTGAAGGTCACGTTGAGCTAAATAACTTAACCCTGAGTACAATAATCCCCTTGAGTATAATGATCTAACCCCTTGAGTACGGTGATCTAACTTGAGTACGGTAATCTAAACTTCTGATTACGATGATCTAACCTTGAGTATGATAACTTAAACCTTAGTACGATGACTAAACCCTTGGTATAATGATTTAACCCATTGAGTACGATGATTCTAAACCCTTGAGTACGATGACTTAACCCTTGAGTATAATGATTTAACCCCTTGAGTACGATGACTTCCCCTTGAGTATGATGATTTAACCCATTGATACGACTTAACCCTTGAGTATGATGACTCAACCCTTGAGTATGATGACTACCCTGAGTAAGACACGAACCTTGAGTACGATGACTAACCCCAGTATGATGACTTAACCCTGAGTACGAGACTTAAATCTTGAGTATGATGATTTAACCCATTGAGTACGATGATTCAACCCTTGAGTATGATGATTAACCTTGAGTATGATGACCAACCTGAGTACGATGACATTTTTAGTACGATGATACACCTTGAGTATGATGACTTAACTTTGAGATGACAACCTTGAGTACGATGACTTACCCTGAGTATGATGACTTAACCCATTGAGTATGATGATTTAACCCATTGAGTACGATGACTTAACCCTTGAGTATTAACTTAAACCCTTGAGTATGATGATTAACTCGAGTACGATGACTTAACCCTTGAGTATGATGACAACCCTTGAGTATGATGACTTAACCCTTGAGTACGATGACAACCCTTGAGTATGATGACCAACCCATTGAGTATGATGATTTAACCCATTGAGTACGATGACTTAACCCTTGAGTATGATGACTTAACCCCTTAGGTATGATGACAACCCTTGAGTACGATGACTTAAACCCTTGAGTATGATGATTCCATTGATACGATGACAACCCTGAGTATGATGACTTCCTTGAGGCGATGATTTAACCCATTGGAGTACGATGACTTAACCCTTGAGTGTGATGACTTAACCCTGAGTACAATGACTAACCCCTGAGTACGAACCCTGAGTACGATGACTTAACCCTTGAGTATGATGAAACCATTGAGTACGATGACTTAAACCCTTGAGTATGATGATCAACCATTGAGTATGATGATTTAACCCATTGAGTACGATGACTAACCCTTGAGTATGATGACTTAACCCCTTGAGTAAGGACATTCTAACCCTGAGTACGATGACTTAACCCATGAGGTGATGACCTAACCCATTGAGTAGATGACAACATTATATGATGACTTAACCCTGAGATGATGATTAAACCCTTGAGTACGATGACAACCCTTGAGTACGATGATTAACCTTGAGTATGATGATTCACCCATTGGTAGATGACCAACCCCGATGATGACAACCCTTGAGTATGATGATAACCCATTGAGTACGATGAAACCCTGAGTATGATGAATTAACCCTGAGTGACAATGACTTAACCCCAGTACGATGACCAACCCTTGAGTATGATGACTTAACCATGAGCCATGAATCAACTGAGTACGATGACTTAACCCCAGTACATGACGAACCCCTGAGTACGAGATGACTAACCCTTGAGTATGAGATGACCAACTCTGGTGAGTACGATGACTTAACCCTTGAGTATGATGACTTAACCCTTGAGTAAGGAATGACGACCCTTGAGTATGAATGACCACCTTGAGTATGACACTGAAACAACCCTTGAGTACAATGACATGAACCCTTGAGTACGATGATCAACCCCTTGAGGCGATGACTGACCCTTGAGTATGATGACTGACCCCAGTGATGACTTACCCTTGAGCTACAATGACTAACCCTGACACGATGACTAACCCTTGAGTATGAGATTTAAACCCATTGAGTACGATGACTTAACCCTTGAGTATGATGACTAACCCATGAGTACGATGACTTAACCCCGAGGAATGATTACAACCTTGAGTACGATGACAACCCCTGGAGTAATGATGATTTAACCCACTGAGTACGATGATTGACCTTTGATAAGATGACTTGACCTTGAGTAGATGATGCACCTTGAGTACAATGACTTAACCCCTGAGTACAATGACTCACCCTTGAGTACAATGACCTAACCCTTGAGTACGATAACTTACCCTTGAAAGGATGACATGACCTTGAGTACAATGACAATCATCTTGAAAAGAATGACACCCTGAGTACGATGACACCTTAGAAGAGACACCGGAAGAAAGATGATTTAACCCTTTGAGAGTGATGACTTAACCCCTTGAGCACAGATGACCAACCCTTATATAGATGACAACCCCTTGAGTATGATGATGAACCATTGAGTGATGACAACCCCGAGTATGATGATTAAACCTTGATACGATGACTTAACCCCTGAGTAATGATGATTTAACCCATTGAATGGGTGACGGGGTGGGACAGAGATGTTGTTGCGTGACACGGTGTTCTGACAGCAACACGGGCGGGGGGTGGTATCTCAGGTAACAGGGGGAATACAGACACACACACACACACTTTACCAGGTCAACATTGAATGTGGGTTGGTGCTAGGCGAGGTTGTCCCGCCCACCTAGTGTGTGTTGTGGTGGTGCAAGGAGAGGTTCTCCCACCCACCTAGTGGTGTGTGGGTGGTGCCAAGGAGGTTGTCCCGCCCACCTAGTGTGTGTTGGGGGTGGTGCCAGGAGGTTGTCCCCGCCCACCTAGTGTGTGTTGTGGGTGGTGCCAAGGAGGGTTGTCCCCGCCCACCTAGTGTGTGTTGTGGTGGTGCCAGGAGGGTTGTCCCCGCCCACCTAGTGTGTTGTGGGTGGTGCCAAGGAGGGTTGTCCCCGCCCACCTAGTGTGTGTTGTGGGTGGTGCCAAGAGGGGTTGTCCCCGCCCACCTAGTGTGTGTTTTGTGTCGCTCTTTCATCATAATGCGTCCTCCTCACACTGCTGTACAGACAGGCTAGCTGACTGTTATGATACACTGACTAGTGCCTTCAGTCGGGGCATAAAAAACGGTGGAGATGAATGGTGGGTGTTGGTGATAGCGTGTGTGGTGGTGATGGTGGTGAGTGTTGTGAGGGCTCGCATGGTGATGGAGGGGTTGGTGGGGAGGGCTCGCCATGCCCTCACTGCTGTCCTCCTCGCCCACCGGAGTAGTTCCGAGGACAAGAGTCAGGGCACACCGCCCGCGGCCACTAAGCCCGCCAAACGCAGTCGTCGCCGCCCATCACCAGCGGCCACCCGCCCCGGGGAGGATAAGCAGCGCCTTGAAGGACCTCATGAGGGCAGCAAGATGCCGGGCCCTAGTGACGGTGTCACCCAACATGGCTACCTGGCGCCCAACCCACACACTGTGGGCGTCCTCTCACCTGAAGTGCACCCGCCCACGACTCGACGCCCACGCCACCACCACCCACCACCAGAACGGGGCGGCCCCTCCCAGGTGTACTTAGTGGAGCAAGGAGTGAACCAGCAGTACTTGGGGCGGGGCGGAGCGGCATACCCTTCGTCAGGAGGCCGCCACTACTACAGCAGCGACCGTCAGCTGGTGCACAGCAGCAGTGGCGAGCGACTACAGCAGCAGCAGCAGGCCGCCCAGGGGTCACGACCCGCCTCACGTGTCTCGCACAGTGTCCGCAGTCAATCTTCTGTCCGCACTGATCGAAGGTCCAGGACTGACCGCCGGCGACCTGAAGACTCCCGCAGCTGTGGCAGCCAGCGGTCCGGGCAGAGTGTTAGTGTACGACGCAGGCCCGGCCGTCCCCCCCACCAGGAAGTCGTCGCCGAGCACGTGACAGTGAGCGGAGGCGTCAAAACAGTGATAGTGGACCACACGGTGTGTCTTCCTACCACACTACCTCACCTGTCTGGTCCATCGAGATGCAGCCCCCAGACACCCACACAGAGCCCCCCCAGCCCTCGGGGTGGCGCCGGGCCCTCACACAGGCTCTGGACGCACAGGTGTCGCCCTCTGAGCACCTGCGACCCACCAGTGACCAGGTGGTGAACACTCGGCGAGCACAGGTAATACTCAGTCTCTTTCCTGTACACCGCTGACGCCAAGTCATCGTTACTTAGTGCCTCAAATGCCGTTATGTTGGGGCGGGGCGGGACTGGGCTTCAAGGAGGCGTGGCCTAGCAGCCACACCACCCACCGAGGACCTCCTCCCCATTCACCCCGGCCTTGACCCACACGCTTATCTCTCTTCTTCCTCACACACACACTATATATATATGTGTGTGTGTGTCCATAGTCACCTCTCTGACTCACACAGTTGTTCACTCGGCTGCCTCCCACCACCACCTAAGCCTCGCTCTAACACTCTGAACTGGGGGAGTGTGTGGTACTGTGTACTGGGAGTGTGGTGCTGTGTACTGGGGATGTGTGGTACTGTGTACTGGGGGAGTGTGTGCTACTGGGGAGAGTCTAAACAGAGTGGTACAAATGGGGAGGTAGCTGGGATTGTGGTACTGTGGAGAATGTGGAAGCACTGGAGTGTGGTACCTGTACTTGGGATTGTGGTACTGTGTACTGGGAGTGTGTGGTACTGGGGAGGTGGCACTGTGTACTGGGGAGTGTGTGGTACTGGCACTGTACTGGGGGATTGTGTGGTACTGGGGAGGGTGTGGTACTGCACTGGGGAGTGTGTGGTGGTACTGGGGATGGGGTGGCACTGGGATTGTGTGGTACTGTGTACTGGGGAGTGTGGGAACTGGGGATGTGGGCACTGTGTACTGGGGGAGTGTGGCACTGTTGGGATTGTGGTACTGTACTGGGAGGTGTACTGGGGAGGTGAAATGTGTGCACTGGGGAGTGTGTGGCATCGACTGTGCACTGTGTACTGGGGATTGTGTACTGGGGAGTGTGGTACTGTGTACTGGGGAGTGTGTGGTACTGGGGATCTGTGGCACTGTGCCGGGGATAGGTGGCACTGTGTACTGGGAGGGTGGTACTGGGAGGTACTGTGTACTGGGGAGGTGGTACTGGGGGATTGTGTGGCACTGTGTACTGGGGATTGTGTGGCAGGTACTGGGGAGGTGGCCTGGGGAGTGGTACTGGGGAGCATGTACTGCAGGTGTGGGGCTCTGGGGGGTGTCTGGGGAGGGGAAAAGGGGAGTGTGGCAGGCACTGGGAGGTGTGTCTGGGGATGTGTGGTTCTAGTGTGATGGGGAGTGTGTGGCACTCAGGCACTGGGGAGTGTGGTTCTGGGAGTGTGTGGTACTGTGTACTGGGAATAGGTGGTACTGTGTACTGGGAGGTGTGGTCTGGGGAGGACTGTGTCGGATGTGTGGATCAGATTGTGGCACTGTGTACTGGGGTGTGGGTACTGTACCGGGGGAGTGTGTGGTTCTGGGGAGTGTGTACTGTACCTGGGGAGTGTGGTACCAGAGTGGCACTGTACTGGGAGGCAACGGGATTGTGGCACATGGGGGGGCACTGGGGGATTGTGGCACTGTGTACTGGGGAGTGGTGGCACTGGGGAGTGTGTGGCACTGTGTACTGGGGAGTGTGGTACTGGGGATTGGGGTACTCTGGCATCAGATTGCATGGTACTGGGGCAGGTGTGTGTGGTTCTGGGGAGTGGGAACTGGGGAGTAAAATTGTACTGGGGAGGGTACTGGGGAGCGTAAGCCCTCAAGGTGGACTGGGGGAGGGGAACAGTGCACTGGGGAGTGTGGTCTCTGGGGAGTGTGTATTCAGAGTGTGGCACGTGGCACTTGGGAGTGTGACTTGGGGAGTGTGGCACGTACTGGGAACTGTGTGGTACTGTGCACTGGGGAGTGTGTGGTCTGGAGTGCACCTGGGAGGTGGTACTGGGGGAGTGTGTGGCACGTGTACTGGGGAGTGGCACTGGGGGAGTGTCTGGGACTGTGTACTGGGATCAGGTGGCACTGTGTACTGGGAGGTGGTCTGGGGAGCTGTGCATTGGGGAGGTGGTACTGTGTGACTGGGGAGGTGTGGTTCTGGGGGTGTGCACTGGGAGGTGGACATGTACTGGAGTGTGGTCTGGGGAGTGTGTGGTACTGGGGGAGTGTGGCACTGCGGGAGTTGTGGCACTGTGTACTGGGGAGTGTGGTGGCTCTGGGGAGTGTGGCACTGTGGCACTGGGAATTGTGGTACTGTGCACTGGGGAGTGTGTGGTACTGTACTGGGGGAGGTGTGGCATCAACTGGGGAGTGTGTGGTAATGCACTGGGGAGTGTGGCATCATGGGGGATTGTGTGGATGCACTGGAGTGGTACTGTGTACTGGGGAGGGGAATGCACTGGGGAGTGTGTGGTACTGTGTACTGGGAGTGGCACTGGGGATTGTGTGGTACTGTGTACTGGGGGAGGTACTGTGTACTGGGAGTGTGTGGTTCTGGGAGTGTGTGGCACTGTGTACTGGGGAGTGTGTGTGTGGCACAGGTAATGGGGAGTGTGTGGCACTGTGCACTGGGAAGTGTGTGGCACTGTGTACTCAGTGTGGTACTGTGTAAATGGGGGATGTGGCACTGTGCACTGGGGAGTGTGTGGTGGTACTGGGATTGTGTGGTACAGTGGCATCAGGAGGTGGTACTGCACTGGGAGTGGACAGATCGGCACTGTGCATTGGGAGTGTGTGGCACTGTGTACTGGGGAGGTGGATTGTGTGGTACTGCACTGGGGAGTGTGTGGTACTGACGGGAGGTGGATACTGGGGAGTGTGGTACTGGGGAGGCTGCACTGGGAGTGTGCACTGTGGTACTGGGAGGATTGTGTGGCACAGGCACTGGGGAGTGTGTGGCACTGTGTACTGGGAGTGGCACTGTAATTGGGAGTGCACTGTGTACTGGGAGTGTGTGTGGTACTGTGTACTGGGAGGTGTGGACTGCACTGGGGAGTGGCAATGGGTCAGTGGAGTGTGACTGGGGAGGTGTGGCACTGTGCACTGGGAGTGTGTGGTTCTGGGATTGTGTGGTACTGTGCACGGGAGTGGTACTGTGCACTGGGGAGTGTGGATACTGGGAGGGTGGGGAGTGTGTGGCACTTGGATGGAATGTGTGTGGTACTGTGTACTGGGGAGTGTGTGGTACTGGGGATTGTGTGGCACTGTGTACTGGGGAGTGTGTGGTACTGTGCACTGGGGATGTGTGTGGTACTGCACTGGGGGAGGTGTGGTACTGTGTACTGGGGAGTGTGTGGCACTGTGTACTGGGGATTGTGTGGTACTGTGTACTGGGGAGTGTGTGGTACTGTGCACTGATTGTGTGTGGTACTGTGTACTGGGGAGTGTGTGGTACTGAAAGTGGCGTGTACTGGGGATGTGTGGTACAGCACTGGGAGTGGCACTGTGTACTGGGAGTGTGTGGTATCTGACGGGGAGTGTGGGTTCTGGGAGGTGTGGTACTGTACTGGGGAGGGTGGCACTGGGGGATAGTGGTACTGTGTACTGGGAGTGTGTGGTACTGGGGATTGTGTGGCACTGTGTACTGGGAGGTGGCATCGGTACTGGGGAGTGTGATACTGGGGAGTGTGGTACTGGGGAGTGTGTGTGGTTCTGGGGAGTGTGTGTAGGGTTAGGGCTTATCCAGCAGATGGAGGCGGGACTTTGCACCCACTAGATAATATGAGGAAAAGGCCCCCAGGCTCTACTTGTCAGGGGTTGAGGGGAAAATTCCTGGTGCTACACTGGAGAGAGAGAGAGAGAGGAGCATGTATGTTACCCGAGGGAAGAAACATGACAGTAATTAGTACCTGGAGGGGAGGCCCCTCAGTCATGGCCAGGTGAGGGAGAGGGCCTCAAGCCCATCCTGAGGCGAAACAATGTGAGCCTGAATCTAGGAGGAGGAGGCAAGGAGGAGGGAAGAGGTGGAGGAGGAAGAGGACACAGTGAGAGGGAGGGAGGGGAGAGAGACCAGTGAGAGGGAGGGAGGGAGAGGACCAGTGAGAGGGAGGAGAGGACCACAGAGGGAGGGAGAGGACAAGGGAGAGGGAGGGAGGAGAGGCACCAGGAGAGGGAGGGGAGGGAGAGGACCAGTGGAGAGGGGAGGAGAGGACCAAAGAGAGGGGAAGGGAGGGAGAGGACCACTGAGAGGGAAGGAGAGGACCAGTGAGAGGGAAGGAGAGGACCAGGGAGAGGGAAGGAGGGAGAGGACCACTGAGAGGGGAAGGAGGGAGAGGGACCAGTGAGAGGGGAGGGGAGGGAGAGGACCAGGAGAGGGAGCAGAGGACCAGGAGGAGAGGGGAAGGAGGAGAGGACCAGGAGAGGGAAGGGAGGAGAGGACCAGTGGAGAGGGAGGGGAGAGGACCAGTGAGAGGGGAGGGGAGAGGACCAGTGAGAGGGAAGGAGGGGAGAGGACCACTGAGAGGAAGGAGGAGAGGACCACTGAGAGGGAAGGAGGGAGAGGACCAGGAGAGGGAGGGAGGAGAGGACCAGTGAGAGGGAGGAAGGAGAGGACCAGGGAGAGGGAGGGAGGGAGGGAGAGGACCAGGGAGAGGAGGAGGGAGAGGACCAGAGAGGAGGGAGAGGACCATGAGAGTGGGAAGGAAGGAGGACCAGGAGAGGGAAGGAAGGAGAGGACCAGGAGAGGGAGGAGGAGAGGACCAGTGAGAGGAGGAGGGAGAGGACCAGTGAGGGAAGGAGGGAGAGACCAGTGAGAGGGAAGGAAGGAGAGGACCACAGTGGAGAGGGAAGGGAAGGAGAGGACCAGTGGAGAGGGAGGAGAGGACCAGGAGAGGGAAGGAGAGACCAGTGGAGAGGGAGGGAGGAGGAGGACCAGTGAGAGGGGAGGGAAGGAGAGGACCAGGAGAGGGAGGGAGGGAGAGGACCAGTGAGAGGGAGGGAGAGGACCAGGAGAGGGAGGGAGGGAGAGGACCAGTGAGAGGGAAGGAGGGAGAGGACCAGGGAGAGAGGGGAGGGAAGGAAGAATGAAGAGAGGGAGGGGAGAGGACCAGTGAGAGGGAAGGAGAGGACCAGTGAGAGGGAGGGAGGGAGAGGACCAGGAGAGGGAGGGAAGGAGAGACCAGTGAGAGGGAGGGAAGGAGAGGACCAGTGAGGGGAGGGGGAGGAGACCAGTGAGAGGGAAGGAAGGAGAGGACCAGTGAGAGGGAGGAAGGAGAGGACCAGGGAGAGGGAGGGAGAGGACAGGGAGAGGAAGGAGGAGGGGGACCAGTGAGAGGGAGGGAGGGAGAGGACCAGGAGAGGAGGAGAGGACCAGGGAGAGGGAAGGGAGGGAGAGGACCAGTGGAGGAGAGGAGAGAACACAGTGAGGGAGGGAGGGAGACAGACCAGGCAGGAGGAGGGAGGAGAGGACCAGTGAGGGGAGGGAGCAGGAGGAGGGAGGGAGGGAGGAAGCAAGGAAGAGGACCAGCAGAGGAAGGGAGAGACCAGGGAGAGGGAGGGAAGGAGAGACCAGAGAGGGGAAGGAAGGAGAACCCAGTGAGAGGGAGGAGGGAGAGGACCAGTGAGAGGGGAGGAGAGGACCAGTGAGAGGGGAGGAGAGGGACCAGTGAGAGGGAAGGAAGGAGAGGACCAGTGAGAGGGAGGGAAGAGGACAGAGTGACCAGGAGAGGAGGAGAGGACCAGTAGAGGGGAGGAGAGACCAGGAGAGTGAGAGAAACCAAAGGAGGAGGAGGAGAATGACAAGAGGAGGGAGAGAGATACCAGAGGAGGGAGGAGGAGAGGACCAGAGAGAGGAGGAGACAACCTGTGAGAGGGGAAGGAAGGAGAGGACCACTGGAGAGGGGAAGCGAGAGACCAGTGAGAGGGAAGGAGAGGACCAGTGAGAGGGAAGAGGAAAGAGGACCACTGGAGGGAGGGAACAGGAGAGGTAGACCAGCAGAGGGAGGAGGAGAGACCAGTAGAGAGGAGTGAGAGGACCAAGAGAGAACATATATAACGGAGAGAGGAAGGAGGAGAGCACCAGTGCAGAGGGAGGGAGACCAAAGAGAGGGAGGAGACCAGGAGAGGAAGGAGGGAGACACCACCACAGGGAAGGAGCAGGAGAGGACCACTGAGAAGGAAGGAGAGCAACCCCAAGTGAGGAGGGAGGAGGAGGAGCACCGCAGGGAGGGGAAGGAGGAGACCAGTGAGAGGAGGGAGGAGGGAGAGGACCAGTGAGAGGGAGGGAGGGCACTGCGAGGAGAGGGGAGGGGAGAGGACCAGTGAGAGGGAAGAAGGAGATAACTAAAAGGAGGAAGCCACGAGGAGGACCCAGTGGAGGAGGAGGGAGGAGAACTAAGAGAGGAGAGGAAGAGGACCAAGGAGAGGAAGGAGGGAGAGGACCAGGAGAGGGGGCATGGAGAGGACCAGGTGAGAGGGAAGGAAGGAGAGGACCAGGAGAGGGAGGGAGAGTGACCAGTGGAGAGGGAGAGGAGAGGACCAGTGTGGAGAGAAGAAGGAGAGGACCAGGAGAGGGAGGGAAGGAGAGGACCAGGAGAGGGAGGGAAGGGAGAGACCAGTGAGAGGGAGGGAGAGGACCAGGAGAGGGAAGGAGTGGAGGATGAACTGCAGGAGGAAGGTAGTGGAGATAATCAGTGAGAGGTGTGGAAGGAGGAAACAAGGAGGGAGGAGGAGCACAGGAGGGCAGAGACCAGGAAAGAGGGAGGGAGAGGACCAGTGATGAGGAGGAGGAGAATCACAGGAGAGGGAGTGGAGACAAATTATGAGAGGAGCATTCAGTGAGAGGAAGATGGAGGAGCAATCATAAGGTGGAAGGAGGGAGAGGACCAGAGAGGGGCTGAGGGAGAGGACCAGTGGAGAGGGAAGGGAGGGAGGAGACCAAGTGAGGTGGGAGGGAGGAGAGAGAGAGATATATCAAGAGAGGGAGGAGATAACTGGAGAGGGAGGAGCAGGAGAGAGAGATAATGAGAGTGGAGGGAGAGAGAGGACCAGTGAGAGGGAGAGGACCAGTGAGAGGAGAGAGGACCAGTGAGAGGAGGGAGAGGATATGGAGGGAGGGAGGGAGAGGGGAGGAGGGAGGGAGAGACCCAGGAGGGGAGGCAGAATGCAGTGAGGAGGAGAGCACCCAGTGAGAGAGGGAGGAGAGGATCAGTGAGAGGAGAGAGAGGAGGTTAACAGGCGCCCAGGAGGTTAGCCAAAGTACTCACCCCCTCCTGTTGGCACTGTTGGCACTGTTGGAATGCAGCTGCTGAGGTGGGCCCGAGGTGTTGGTCCTATATACGTGTCGCTCAAGCTGCCTTAACTTTGGGGGGCTGCAATGATCACCTGATCCACCACGCCCCCACCTGCCCCTGCCCCCTCCCATTACCTCCCCGGGCGTCTCCTAGTGCCCCCAAGGCCCTTAGCACCTCCTCCTAGTACCTCCCACACACCTTCCTCAGTACCTCACCCTCCCAGCATTCCCCACCCCTCCTAGGCACCTCCCCACCCCTCCTAGCACCTCCCTCACCTCCTAGTACTCCTCACCCTCTAGCACTCCCACACCTCCTAGCACCTCACCCCTCCCAGCACCCCCTCCTAGCACCTCCCTCACCCTCCTAGCACTCTCACCCCTGTCTAGTACCTCCCACACCCTCAGCCTCCTCACCCCTCCCCACCTCCTCACCCCTTCTAGTACCTCCCACACCTTCCAGCATCTCCCTCCTAGTACCTCCCACCTTAGTACTCTCCCACACCCTCCTAGCACTCCCACACCTCCTAGCACCTCCCACACCTCCGGCACCCCACCTCCTAGCACTTCTCTCCTCACCCCTCCCTAGCACCTCCCTCACCCTCCTAGTACCTCCGTCACCCTCCCACACCTCCCTCACCCCCTCCTTAGTACCTCCCACACCTTCCTAGGCACCTCCTCACCGCTCCTGGCACTTCCTCACCCTCCTAGTACCTCCTGTCACCCTCCTAGCACCTCCCACACCTCCCAGGCACCTCCCACACCTTCCTAGTACCCTCCCCACCCTCCCAGCACCTCCCTCACCCTCCTAGTACCTCCCCACCTTCCTAGTACCTCCTCACCCCTCCCAGTGCCCCTCCCACACCTTCCTAGCAATTCTCCCCACACCCCAGTACCTCCCACACCTTCCCTAGTACCTCCCACACCTTCCTAGCACTTTCCTCACCCTCCTAGTACCCTCACCCCTCCCTAGCACTCTGTCACCCTCCTGCCTCCCACACCTTCCTAGCACCTCCTCACCCTCCTAGTACCTCCCACAACCTTCCTTAGTACTCACACCCCCTCCCTAGTACTCCCACACCTTCCTCAGTACCTCACCTTCTCAGTACCTCCTCACCCTCCTAGCATTCTCACCTCCTATACCTCCACACCTTCCTAGTACCTCTCCCACACCTTCCTAGAATTTCACCGCCTCCTAGTACCTCCCCACTGCCCTAGTACCTTCCAGAAAAGCAGCCAAGATAAATAAAAATTTGTCATTACGGAACACCCAAGCTTATGCCTTTGATATAAGTAATTTTGTCTGTCTGTCGTCTTCGTCTCTCTATTTGTCTTTCTGTCTTTCTGTGCCTGCTCATCTATCTGTCTGTTCGTCTGTCTGTCCACGTGAAGGGGTATTGGACTGATATTTTACCGTGTCACTTTTTGCCAGAGCCGTGACCCGACTGTTCCGGGGGTTCACAATGTCGTGCCAGGGCCTGGCGGTGTGGTGTGTAGTGTGTGGGGACCGGTGGTATAGCATTGTTCTTGCTCGCAAGCGAGATGTCACGGGTTCGATTCCCGGCCGGTGGAAGTTTGTTTGACATACTTCCTAGCCCCCTCATTAGGTCCAAACCCTTCCTAATGTTTATCTCTTCCTGACAGGTAAGAACCTGAGGCTCCTGTTGTTGTGAATAATTCCTCCTCCTTCATAGCGCCCTCTTCACAGGTGGGTCTCATGTACCTGGAGAAAGGTTGTTAACTAGCCCGGCCTTCCTGACCTCACTGCTACACACCACCATGACTGAGGGAGCCCAAATGCATACTAAAGTTAGGGTTAGTTAGGTTAGGTTAGGTTGAGATACAGTTGACAGCACTAATTAAAATCAGGACCTAATCAACAATCAGAACTCGAGATAAGAGCAAAGGTCGCTGCTAAAACCAATGATAATACCCCCTCTCTCTCTCTTCACAAGGAGGCAACATTTCGACCTCATATAATATAAAGCCCAGTAATAAATGCTGTTAGCTAATACCCGGGCATTTACTTCAACAGGTTCATTACACGGAGTAAATGCCATCAGACACCAGCCAATATGAGTATTTTTTCTCACCGTTATACATTACAGTAATTGATGAACGCCAGCTGCGTATTTTTAGTTGTATTAAATAGTTTACGTTATCATGTGACTAAAAATTCTATGTTTCTTTTGTTGAAATTCTAGGCAGCGAGTAAAGTCCCTTGATGTTTTTTTTGCAAACATCAAGGACTCTGTAAACACCAACATCAAAGGACTCTGTAAACACCAACATCAAGGACTCTGTAAACACCAACAACAAGGACTGCAAACACCAACATCAGGACTCTGTAAACACCAAATCAATGGCATTCACACACACCAACATCAAGGGACTTCTACACACCTGCCAACATCAAGGGACTCAAAACACCAACATCATGACTCTAAACACCAACATCAAGGACTCTGTAAACAACAACAACAAGGACTCTGTAACACAACAACAAGGACTCTGCAAACACCAACATCAAGGAATTTACAATCACAAAAATCTAGGGCATTGATTCAACCTTTTCATCTCACTGCACCGTGAGCCAAGCACTCAAATGGTCGAGCAACTACCATATTAAAGAGATTTGACCATTTAAAAGTAAATGAATGATAAGAATGTGTTCATAATTTAAAAAAAATAATATTTTATTAATTTTATTAAGTATATTGTTGATCTTGGTTTTCAAAATAATTTGAAAAGTTGCATATTTGTTATTACTAATACTAAAACAAGATGCCAGCCGGAAAAAAGATGCCATTCATTAAAAAAACAATATGAACACTAGTTATAGATTGTATTCAAATACACAAACATGAGAAAAAAAATAAAAGGCCTTTGCATACAGAAAAAATATCAGTGGAAATTCTGTGCTTGAAAGTTGTTCGCCCGAGGTCGAATGGTTTACAGTAGACACCCTCAAGTCCTCCTCCAGTGCCAGAAGCCAGACCTGTTTGCTCTTCAGTGTTCATGGCAGAGAAGCCACCTTCACACAAGATAATATGTTGAGAAAGGAAGAACTCTCAATCGCCCTTCTTTGTAATGATGGGGTATTCCTCTCGAAGGACAACCAGAATGAAGCCATTCAAGCTTAATGCGCCCATAAAAAGTACCAGTAATGTCAAAACGAATCGCTATTTTTTAAATGCTATTTAAACTCCGCGGCACACCCACGATGTTTCGCGGCACATTGCTGAAAATCGCTGATCTAGGACTCTGTAAAACACCAACACCATCAAGTGACCTGTAAACACCAACATCAAGGGACTCTGTAAAATCCAACATCAAGGGACTCTGTAAACAACCAACATCAAGGACTCTGTAAAACACCAACATCAAGGGACTCTGTAAACACCAACATCAAGGGACTCTGTAAACACCAACATCAAGGACTCTGTAAACACCAACATCAAGGGACTCTGTAAACACCAACATCAAGGACTCTAAACACCAACATCAAGGACTCTGTAAACACCAACATCAAGGATCTAAACACCAACATCAAGGACTTAAAACACAAACATCAAGGACTCTGTAAACACCAACATCAAGGACTCTCTGTAAACACCCAACATCAAGGACGCAAACACCAACAACAAGGGACTCTGTAAACACCAACATCAATGACTAAAACCAAACATCAAGGGACCTCTGTAAACACCAACATCAAGGACCCTGTAAACACCAACATCAAGGGACTCTGTAAACACCAAACATCAAGGACCTGTAAACACCAACATCAAGAGGATCTAAACACCAACATCAAGGACTTGTAAAACACCAACATCAAGGACTCGTAAACACCAACATCAAGGACTCCTGTCTGCAAACACCAACATCAAGGGACTCTGTAAACACCAACATCAAGGACTCTGTAAACACCAACATCAAGGACCTGCAAACACCAACATCAAGGACTCTGTAAACACCAAACATCAAGGACTCTGTAAACATACCAACATCAAGGACTCTGCAAACACCAACATCAAGGACTCTGTAAACACCAACATCAAGGGACCTTGTAAACACCAACATCAAGGGACTTGTAAACACCAACATCAAGGACTCTGTAAACACCTCAACAACAAGGACTAGCAATACGTAACTGAACGCTAAGAT